>NC_034411.1:60608086-60735765 GCF_002078875.1 Numida meleagris
CTCTCCTCTCCTCTCCTCTCCTCTCCTCTCCTCTCCTCCTTTTCAACTCTTCACTCAGGAAGATCTGTTAACAAGCTCAGCACAGAACCCCTGAGAATCATTCATGAGACACTGGAAGAATCCACTGATTGGATTTATGGCTTTATCTCTTTAATGTCTGACATCATATGGAGTGACGATGATGACAGTGATGAAGGTATTCATAATGTAAAGATTTCTGTAACTGCACTAACTGCTGTTTTACAGGCATTACGTTGGCTTACTCAGCTTTTAACCTCATAGTCAGAAAGGTCAAACAAAATGAAAAGAGAATGTTGTTGCTAATAAAACATCTTCTGGCTATTCCAATGAGTAAATTGGTCTCTTTGTTAGCTTTCATCTCGTGTTTAATGTACCATTACAGAAAAGCTGTCAGAATTAAATATTACCATTAGTACATCTTGAAGTAGAGAGTGCTAATTTATACAAGACTTCAAAGTCACAATAAAAATATGCATTGGGATATTGCTTCAGAGAATGGCAACAGCTATTTTCTTTTAATCAGTAAAAATCTAAAATTAGCCTGTAAAAATATAAGGTAATCTCTCTATATATGTGTTTAATTTCTATATACTCATGACAGGATGATATATTGTCAAAAGAAAAATACAAGAAAAAATATAATTTTGAAGAGACTAAGGGTAGTTTGGATGGCAATTTACAAATAATACATTTTAATAAAAATTATGATGTTATTATTTTATTAGTTTTCTTCATCTGACATTATCTGATAAGTGAAAGTAAACAGCTACCATATAAAATTTGGAAATAGCTATCTTTCTGTTATAAAAAAAATGTAGCTCCATTGCATGAGCAGAGCAGTAGTAGATTTTTATGTCACATTGCATCGTTAATATTGACAAGTGATGAGTGTAGGAGTGACATATTCATTCCACAATAATTTATTTTGAATTCAATTTGTTTGCACCAGAACATAATTAAAAAGCAATGTGCTAATGAAACTAACTTCTACCTGTTTGTTCATAAGTCTGAGATACTATAAAATTCTTACCTTTATATTTGAGGATGAACTGTATATACCAGTACCACATATGAATACTAATATATAAGCTGCTACATGTGAATTTGTGAACTGGGTATCCTATTCTGAGATACGATTTACAACCAGTAGAAAGCCATCCCCTCATATGGTTGAGAAACAGAAAATATGTAATATTGAGAACTTGATAAAATTCCAAAACTGTTCATTTTTACCATTTTGTAACTACCAAAGTATCTGCAAATGTTCATAGAATCATGTCATAAAATCACAAAATGGCTTAGGTTGGAGGGGACCTTAAAGATCATCCAGACCCAATTTCCCTGCCATGGGCAGGGTTGCACCTACTAGATCAGGCTGCCCAGGATCCCATCCTACCTGGCCTTGAATGCCTCCAGAGATGAGGCATCCCCAGCCTCTCTGGGCAACGAGTTCCAGTGCCTCACAACATTCTGAGTAAAAAATTTCTTCCTAACATCTAACCTGAATCTCTCCTCTTTTAGTTTAAAGCCATTCCCCCTTGTCCTATCACTATTCGACAACATGAAAATTAGTCCTCCTTCCTGCTAGTAAGTTCCCTTCAAGTTCTGGAAGTCTGCAATGAGGTCTCTGCACAGCCTTCTCCAAGATAAACAAGCCCAATTCCCTCAACCTTTCTAGATAGATGAGGTGTTTCAGCCCTTTGATCATCCTCTGGACTCACTCCAACAGCTCTGAATCCTTCTTGTGCTGGGGACCTCAGGCCTGGACACAGTACTCCAGATGGGACCTCGCAAGGGTGGAGCAGAGGGCAACAATATCCGCTCTTGCCCTGCTGGCCACCCCTCTTTTGATGCAGCCCAGGATACTGTTGGCCTTCTAGGCTGTAAGAGCACACTGCTGGCTCATGTCCAGGTTTTCATCCATCAGGACCTTCAAGTCCTTCTCCACAGGGCTGCTCTCAATGTGTTCTTCTCCAAGTCTGTACTTGAATCTGAGATTGCTTCGACTCAAGTGCAACACCTTGCACTTGGTCTTGTTAAAACTCATTAGATTTTCATGTGCTCACCTTTTGAGTGTGTCCGGGTCCCTCTATATGATGTTTCTCCCTTTTAGAGTGTTCAAGTACTTGAGTGGATAAGTGTTAATGGAAGTAGGAAAGGTCATAAAATAACTGACATACTAATACTCAAGATCTGAATGCTCACTAAGTGCTTGGAAACTTCAGTTCCATTAGCCAGATGGTATTTCACCTACATCTACCTACAGTGTGAAATGGCAGAAAGCAACTTACTACATTGTATCCTTAAAAAGAAAGCTCAATTTTCCACAATGAATCCTTCAAATTCAAATTGATAGCTCATTGTTCCTCTGAAACTGAGACTCTTTTCCCTTGGATTTCACTAGAAGTCTTACATTTACAACCTCGCTATCCTATGCATTCATTTTATAATCTGGAGTTTAAAATGAACCACTGGACCTTTCTTTACAACATGAGTGCATGCATACATTCAAGCAAATTGTAAATACATCATCACAAGTTTATATTCAGGAGCACAAATACAGATTTGGGTGTTTCCCTGGTTACTACTGTGCATTTAATTTATCTGTCCCAGACCCAGAAAACTTCCATGATAAGAGACAGGTTCTGTGAAAATCCAAACTCAGAATAGAGTGCTTGCCATTCAACACCGAAGGAAAAAAAAAAAGTGTTTAAAAATGATAATGGATCAATATGAGAAATAACATGTTGTGCATATGTATTTTGGTTTGGTTTGGTTTTATTATGAAACCTCTTATCTGTTATGTGGGTTTTTTTCTCTTTGTTTAGGTGAAGTGGAATCTTCCCTGATAAAAGGTTGGTCAGATACTTCACTTTAGATGGCTAATTTCTTGCAACATATTTTCATAATTAACTACTATGTGCTATGGGTTCTGTCATTATTAACATTTCAGTCTACTAACTATGTCTGTTGTGCTTTAAGAAAATGACTGAATCGGAAATTCAATTTATAATACTTGCTGAAATGTTTGCTGTCTGCAAGAATTCATTATTATCTAGAAAAGATGAAAAAAATCATAACAATGATAAAAGTACTGTAATCATATTATTTGTAATCTTGCCCTGTATATTGATATCTTATTAATGTTTGTATGAATTACATGTATACCTGCATAGAAATTGTGTCTAGAAATAAGAATATATAAAGGAAATTTATGGAGAAATAATGACAGGATGTAGTAAAATTTTTTTACATTGTGCCACTGAAAATACCTAAAATAAGGACTACCTCTAAACCTTCTGAAAAAAAATTACTCAGTTAACATTGAATTTTTGCAACAGACAAGAATGAAACAGGTAGGAGTTATTACATAAATATTCCCAGACTTGAAGATTGTCACACCAAAACATAAAATTATAGTTCAACTTCTATTAAATGAAAATAAAAAATGTATTAGAAGGCTTGGGATATTGTTGATAGAATGTAAAGCTTTTCAAAACTAGGCACTTTTTTGGCTCCAAATCGAGTATAGGTTGAAAATAACGAGATGTGTTACCTGGACTGTTTTATTTGAATTTGGCATCCATCGAATGGTACACCAAGAGGTAAATATCTATATTGAAGAATCTATCACCCCAGTTGATGCTGAGATTACAATCGAATTTTCTCTGAATTTAATTGTAACTGGTTCAAGCTTGCATTTAATGATACAATTTATCAGTCTCAATAGGGAATCCAGGGACTGAATAGGTTTGGAGACCAAGGCTATTCATAATCCTATGAATGATTTTTCATATTTGGACTGATGTTGTAGGAAAACATTCCATCTTAATCCATTGGTAAGATTTTCAAAAGGGTTCCCTTTCTTTTCTCCCAGAGAGAGAAATGTATTGTTAATCTGACAGTGTGTTCAGAATCTGAAGCTGTAGCATGTTGCTGTCAGAACCCACAGGTACATGACTGGAAGAGACTTACTTATCATGAGCCAGTGTAGCTGGCTGGTCTGGGATGTTATAGCGGTACTTCACTCCTGGGCAAGCTTAGTCCATAGAAACATTGCAGACATCATGCTCAACATTGCAATACCTGCTTCTTTAGAAGTCAGCGATAGCCTCATGCCTACTAAAGGCAAGCTTCTTAGGCTTTGAACTGGAACACTTTAGGTTGTAGATATGGAATTCAGAGAAGCAATCAAAATAAGCTGGAGGCTGCTTAAATTAGTCAGTAGGAAGTCCTTAGATAATTATTAGGACCTAAAAGTCCTCCCTTTTAAGGAGCTGAGTATTGAGATGTTCCCCTCAGGATTCAAAGCTCACAATCTCCCTTAGAGATAAATGCCTGAGAAAGCTATCTGCGTTTGGTATGAAGAAAACAGAAGATCTGATGGTGATTCCTTTGGAGCTGGTACCTTTCAGGATAAATCAGTAACATAGAAGTGAAAGTGCCCAAATTCAAACATGTTTCATCTGCCTGAGCTCTAAAACAGATTTTGAGTGGGCTTCCCACCTCTTGTACGTGTTCTCACAATCTTTCCCTCATTGTTTCAGAAGGTAAGGAGTTTCATCCTTGTCTCCTTGTAGCAAGGTGTTTCTTGACTAAGACTGATGAAGAAAGTGGTCTAAGGCCCTTCCAAAACACAGCCATAAATTTTCATGGAGAAATATCTGCAAATAACTTGTTGCCATCTCCAGATGACTGAAGATCTCCATTTCATCTTGACAACTATAGTCTGGCCTTTTTGTCACCTCTTTTTCTGGGTGACAAAAATAAAACATATCTGGCCTGAAGTCATGGTTTTTCCCATGTGGCTGCTCTTAGGGCTGGACCCAAAGAAGGACCAGCAACTTTTGGCATGTTTTGGATATCAAAATATTTGTAGCTAAATCCACAAAATCAAGACCACACATCTAGGCTTTAGAGTATTTTCTGTTCTCATTCAAAGGACCATTTCTGCATCATAGTCTCATCTACTCTGTGCAGCATTTCTGTCCATAGCTTTGTGAATTGTACTTTAGATGGCTCTCACAGCAGGGCATTTGAACATCCTAAACAAATACCAACAGTGAGACCAAGTAGTACACACCAGGAGAGGAACAGCTTGATTTTTGGCACATATTTAAGGGAAATTTCTCACAAATTTCAATCTGGAAATATGCATATTAGATCAAATGTTGTTGTACCTGTTTTTGAGGTATTTGTCTGGAAGGAGCTTTCATGAATAGGCAGAAGAGAGCTTTTGAAAAATCTTCTCACCTATTTTGGGTATATGGACATGCCTTAATTTTTTCTTTATATGTTGGCATAATCTATGAGTGCTAAAAGGCTAGCACTAGGTTTACATTATAGTGGAAATACAGTAAATGCAAAAATATAAAGATCGTTGCTAATGCAATGCAATGACATACTGAAAAGACTTCAAGGGTAGTGCTGAGGATACTCTGCAGTGCTGAAAGTAAGAGAGAAAAGTGTAACAATAATTACAAGCCCCAGGAAAGTGAAGATCACCTTCACAGAGATGTAAATTGAAAGCAAAGATAATAATGCAGGTATTAATAATGGGCTGGCACAAATAACAGGACTAGTATAAGTTTCAGAATCCTTAAACAGGATGAAAACACTTCTCAAATGTCTTTCTTATTGCAATTATTTTTGCCATCCTCTCTTATCACTAATATTTATATTTAGTAATTGGAAGTGTGAACATTCATAATGTCCATGGAAGCCATAATCTTCATCAGAGTTACTAAAAGATTATATTGTAGAGGACTTTGCTGTCTTCAGCAGTGAGTACTCTCAACATGGCAAAACTGTGGTGCTTTTTCACAGAAGATGCTCAGAAGCTTAATAATAGTTTAATTTGGTCTTTAAATCCTTCATAAATAGCTTCATTTATTTCTAGAACAATTGTTATGAGGGATAAGGCTGTTCATTTTCTAAGGGTTAGTTTAACCTTTCCAGACAAATCCAGTTATTTGACATCAGTAAGTTTTCTCATATTTTTGAATTTTTACTAAAATTTATTGCTACAGAAACAGAGAGAAATATTTATTATCTTTTGGTGCATGTACTTGGCATCAGACGTGAGACTTGTAAAGAGCTGAGAAATACGGAAACATAAAATTGAAAATAATGACCTGTAAAATGTAGGCAAGTGAAAACACTTCAATACTGTCATCCATGGATAAAATACAGTTATTAAATTGTCCTGGAACTTCATTCCAGTTTACATATGTGTAATTGAAAATTTAAATCTAAACCAGAATTTGTTTAGCTTACCAGTATACATCTGACAAACTGAGCACTTGTAACAGTGAGTTTTGTATGTTCAAGTAGAATCTGCTTCTACTTCAACACAGGCAATGCATTCCTGCTAGGAAACATGAATCTTATATTTGGTCTTATGAAGAAGCTGTTCAAAATCTTTAAAAAATCTACTAACATTAAAGCTGTTCATTTTTTAGTGTTGTACTCTGAGGCTTAGTAAATTGTTTTTGTAAGACATTTTTCTTTGGTTTTATATTTGGGCTTCAGTAGAATCCACCCCCCTACTCTACTTCAAAAGTAAGTCCCTTTGTAAGAAATTCTCTTTTCAAAAGTCAGTGAACTTTGACAACACAGAGTCAGAAATTTAGCACCGTCATTGTATTGTTACCATCTCTGTATTAGCAAATAAATTTGTATTGACATAAGATTATTCGATATCAGCAATCACATCAAACTTGATTTTCCTGATACCTAGACATTAGATAGACCTCTAAATTTCTGTGAGTTGGAGCATCTATATGAGATGGAAAGATGTATAAAAAAACTTATATGAAATGGTCGTATTCCTTTCAATTTTTTTAACTTAAAAAATGCAGTTAAAAAATCATACAATAAAATAAGAAGCCACAAAAAAAAAAAAACAAAAAAAAAAACAAACAGAATTTTCTGTTATTGGTTCCAAGAAACATTGTTAATTACAAATGAAATTTTCTGGAAAGCATTATATCCTTCTTTTCACCCTGTCTTCAGTTTAACTGAGAATGTATTTCTCTGATGATTAGACTGGTAATTAATATGCTGATAACATGCAATTCATGGTCTTCTGAAAAGACATGGCAACTTCTAAGTACACAGTTCTTCGTTTCACTAACTTATCCTCTGCAGCTCTGCCAAGGTGCGGTTACCCTAGACCAGATTCCAAAAACTAATGTGTGCCTGATTGTTTCTATCTATCTATTAAGTAAATAACAATTGTTATATAGGATCAGGCAAAAAGTCCAGTTCACCCAGTGGATGTGCCAGAAGTCCTTATTGCTGTCTCAGAGTGACCTATGCAAATGTCTACACAAGGATATAAGAGCTGTTAAAAATGCAGTAATAATTTCCTGGTTTGTTTTTATCCTTCTGGCTACAGACAATAAGTACATTAACACTAGGGAGCAAAAGCACTGTGGCAATAAGTTGTTGGAACCAGTTTTGTTTCATAGTAAGATTTTGAAGAAGATATTTTTCTTACTCAAATTTTCAGATGATTAGTTAAATCATATTTAGCCCTACTCATCAGTTAACCTTAAAAACATGATGTATGCTTTAGTTTTTTCACTCTTACTTATTACTTGGTATCACAGAGCAACAATCTTTTCTCAAACTAGAAAAAAAACCACACATATATTTCCATGAAAATAATATATCACAAAATAGATTTAAAGAAATCTGCCTATATATATATTTACATCAAGCATGGCATTGCTAGCCTATATTAAAATGGTTTTCTACATTTTGAAAAAGAACTATAACTTATAGAAGATAATAATTTACTCTTACTATAGCTTATATCTCTAGAATAGCTAGAAAAACTCACATTGCTGTCTAACATCACAACTACCCCTTCTTCTTGGGAAAAATACAGAAAATAGAACATCAGCTTCTATCATCTAGAAGTCCTTTTGTAATACAGTAAAAAAAATCTGGAAATATAAAGAAAGCAAATCAGTCTTCTGGAAATAATACTCATGTTTAGAAAATATTTATACAAAGAAATAAGTATTTTCCAACCAAAAAGTTGGAAATGCACTAGAGAAAAGAAGTTTAAAGTAAAATATATGCAACCTGAAAACTGAATTGCTGGTGTGGTAGCTATATCCTAGAAATTAATTATTCAGTTCCATTCATCCCTAAAGTATATATCTATTTGTACTGGTAATGCCTTCTGAATTCAGTTTCTTTTATGTTGCTATATGGTAATGTTCAATTTTCTGTGTATGAGTTGCTATTACAGATCTCTGTAAAAGGCTTTCACTGTCTCCCTAGGCTGCACTTTTCTACAAAGCATTTGGTGTATCGTTGTGTAAAGTACACCCTGTGTTAAAAGATGAAAATCCTTGATTGATTCTATTCTCAGATGTTAAACTGTTTTCCCAGATATGTATTCTTTGCATTTTTCTGGCATCCATTTCTGTTAATGTTCTTTTAACAATCTTGTCTTGTTTTACTTACTCTTATCAATATAGTAATATCAAATCCAACATGAAATAGCATTTTATAATATAAGGAAAATACTTTTCATATTATCTAGGTGAAATGAAACTGCATACCTCTAGGGAATAGGGATGCTCAATCATTGCTCTTTTCCCTGTTGAAGAATAGTGATTGAGTTTCAGTTTTAGTTGGAACATTTTAATCCAAAGTTGCTGGCCATTTCTTCAAAGTGATACAGAGAACTTTGATCCACAAGGCTAGAAGTTGTTCAATCCTGAGCAGAAGTGTAGCAGAGGTTTTCAGACGTTTAAGCTATCCTCTTAAATCAGGGAAAATCTTAGGTGAAGCTACCCATGTTATCATAGTGGATAACATTTGTATCTCAGCAGTGGGGCCTCAGGATGATCTTACTCAAAAAGAGAGGAGTGTTAGGCATATTTCTCACTTGGCTGGGAGCTTGTTGTACCAGAGACAGAGAAAATGTCTGATCTGATAAGTGAGAGCTAAGAAAGAACACATGGAAGAAGATATATATCTATAATATATATATATACATTATATATATGTAAAATTTATTCCAATAATTTTCCAGGAGGAAAGAGGTTTCTGTTGTATTAGATTTCTCCTCATCTCCAGATAATTCTATCTCCATGGCCTATAAAGGTGTTCATTGAGAAATTATCTGGCAAGATCACAAAAAAAGGAATAAGGTTGGAAGTCCATTCAAAACACAGATACACCTAATGTACCAAAATTCCAGGTCCTACATGTTTCAACAAACTCGAATCCCTGTAACTGTCCCAGAGAGAGGCTATAGGAAGTGGGGCCATATGCCTGTGACCCCTAGA
Organism: Numida meleagris; assembly: GCF_002078875.1. Lineage (NCBI taxonomy): Eukaryota > Metazoa > Chordata > Aves > Galliformes > Numididae > Numida > Numida meleagris. Next base: position 60,617,419 of record NC_034411.1, read on the forward strand.
TACAGCATCTTTCTCTTGCATGCCAGGACCCTAAAAAAAGCACCTCTTAGCGAATCTAGAAACAAATAATACAAATTGGCAGGATAATATATTAAGACAGGATTTGCATAGCTGACATTTTTAAAGCTGAGTATAGGAAGTGTGATTATTCCTCTCACTCTTTTTGTGTGTGGTTTTTTTTCACACACACACACAAAATTAGATATTGTTTGCATTTTGTCTGTGTACGATTCCATTCAATTAAGTGCAGATTATGATAAAATTGATTATGAAAAACATCATTTAAAACTGGTCAAATAACATCTGTTTGAGTTGGAATTCATAAAAAGAAATTTGTCACAACCATTTTACTTTTACAGGAAGGAAAGAACAACCTGTTTTTTGATCACATTGCTCTACCTCTAATTCATTTCTTCTTTTTTAGGGGAGTGGGTTGTATCTTTGTGTAGTGCTTTTCAAAATCCAAGTTTCATTAAATTTCTTTTTTATTTCACAACCAAGATACAAAATTGCAATTGGGGAGCAAAAAACAAAAAACAATAAGTCAGTCTTAGCATATTTACTTACTTGGAATAGAAATATACGTAAACTACGTATAGGGTGAGAATCTGCTATCTTCCACTTTTAATTCTTTCCAAAATCCAGTCACTAGAATTCCTCCATAAAAAAAACCTGTCTGCCTATGGTCTTCTTGAAACATGTTAATGCAGCTTATAGGATCAAAGATCTTTAATGCTACAAAAAAGTCAAAGACAATTTACAATACCCTCCACCCCTTAATACCCTTCCGTTAAGAACTTATCTTTCAGCTGCAAATTGAAACTTTACCAGAGGGGAAAAGAAAAACTCCAAACATAAAAAAAACCTCTAAAATAAAAGTTTGGACACTATGTCAAGTCCCATGTGGAACTCACCCATCTGGTAAACTGGAGCTTTCAAGCTGGACTTCATCTCTTAGGACCCCAACCATTCCCTTTTGTTAGTGGAGCCTGTAGCTTAACATTTGGATTTATCTCAAATAAACAAATTCTTAAATGAACTATATAGCAGCTCCCATGTTTACAGCTAATTCTTCAGCCCTGGATGCTTTTATCAAACTTCCTCTTTCATCTCAGTTTTTCAGGAAAAATAAATATTTTATTATTTTTCTAAAAGACAATTTTATATTGAAACATTATGCAGGATTAAGTTTTTAAGCAGCCATAATAGACAAAATAAGAAAATACCAAGATATATTAAAAAAAAAATAAGGTGAAAGATCAATGACACTCAACAGTGATTTTGAAATAAAACTGTTTTAATAAGTCCACAGTAATAATAGTGATACACTTCTACTCACCACTAATTGCTAAAGCTATTTAATTCTACAGCAATGCGTAATGATGTTTCAAACATAGCAGTGTGGAAAATAAGGATATAATAAATTGTCTTGAATATAATGCTAAAAAGAGAATTATGGAGATTTTGGAATAGTGGCTTATAATAAAATCTTTATGTGGGCTGGGGTGTTCTTCTGTTGTGAAAATAGCATACAGACTATTCTGAAAATGCCTTCTTCCCAATGTGTCCCTTTGATGAATACTCTGCTAAAAATAAAATAATATAAGAGACAATAAAATAAGATACGAGACAATTAATTTCTTGTCACATCTGCATGACTTCAGAAGTTGCTCAGTACCCCAACCTGAAGTTGCTGTAAGTCCCCAGAACAGGATGAGGTCTAAGGAAACACCATGGATAAGACTATACTACCAGTAAGCTTTAGGGAAGTAACCTAAATTAGTCCTGTGTGTCACTCAGACTTCCCAGCACTGAATGTTAGTACTTAAATCCTCCTGTAACATTATCTGGTTTTGATTCCTAGATATATGCACAATACAGTAATTTAATTTCCCCAATTAAATATTTCCTATTATTTTCTTATATTTTTCCCAATTATGCTTGTTGCAATTTTTTTTCCCTCTAGACTACACCTACATGATGTATTAGTAGTTAGCTAGAAGTTGCTCAAACACACACATTCCTTTATTCTCCTCCTAGCCCCATAAGGCTAACTGTCACCCTCGCCAGCTGGTACTATCCAGATTAAAAATAGACATCAGCTGCACAATTGCAAATTTCTCCTGAGGATACCAGCAGCAGGAGAGTTGATTATAATTCTTCATACAAACAGCATCTAGAAACATATTAGAAATGACATTCTTCTCATCTTCCAAAGCTCTTAACACCACCCACTCTTGCCTTGCCCTCAGTATCTGTTTTCATCATCTCTTCAGGATAATCAGCTGCCTGCTACTAATTAGTCTTGATAAACTAGCAAAGATATAGTCCCATTAAATTACTGGCAATAGACGTGAGGATTTTGACTTCTCAAAAGCAAATTATTAACCTCTGGTACATCAGAACTGTGAGTAGGACTCATTTTCCTTTTCATACTTCAGTATTTATGACTGTCAAAGCACTAAAGGTGCATATTTCTGTGTTTCCTGTGAGTGAATATGAAAAAGAAGACCAACCGGTAAAATTTCCTTAGGAAAAATGAAAAAAGGAGCATCACCATTTCAAATGAAATTCCATCAGTTCAACTACACCTTTAAACAGTGGAAACATTGAAACTAATTTCCATGCTTACTACGATACTTAAGTATAAAAAGGATTGCTTAAACATGAGGAAATAATACTTAATGTCATGAATCAGAGTTAAACTACCAGTGCTTTTGCTGACTTCCTGAGTTATACTGAGTGAATCTGTCTAGTGTTTTCAGACGGGAACAATAATTCATTTCTTCCTGACTTTGGGTCTTATGTCAATGACACTTTGACTTCTGTTATTTTCTCTTTTTAACATAGTATAATATATAGCATTATTATTTTATTTTATAGTTTTATTCTTTCATTTTAGGCTATTTTTATAGTACAGTATTATGGCAGCACCTGCGAGTCCCTGCTCCCCTTAATCACAAAAGCTGCGAAAAGCAAATTGGCCTTGCTTAGACTGCTCCTAGACCACTCCTCCTGCTCATTTTCCACCTTACAGTTGACATATAACCTTAAAAACAAACAAACAAACAAAAACCTCACAAAATAAGTAACCAGCAAAATACAAATTCAGCAACAAGAGAGCAGACAAAAGCAGGAACCGTGTTGACAGAAACAGAAGAATCTCTTTGTGATAAACCATGCAGGGGTGGTGCTTCTTCAGTCATGCTCTAGTAAATTCACAGATAGCTGAGCCCATGCTGTGTCAGAAGACTGCATTCTTTTTCTCGTTTTCCAACCCAGATTTTCCCAGACCTGGGGCTTCACAGTGCATAGCCAATACCAGGCTGTTGTTAGGCACTGCAAACTGCTGATAGTGGAAATTAGCTTGGTGAGGGATGGGGGAAGATAGTGTCCAAACTGCATTTTCAGCAGGAATTTTCTGTAAAGCTGCCTGCAGTACAGATCCTCAGCAGACTTTGAGGGCCTGTTCTGGGTCAACAGCATATAGATATATTGGCCTGCTAAAAATATAGATGTCCCTATCTTCTTTAAGCATCTTTAAATGGTCAGTTAGAGGTCTACTAGCTTCCCTTCTTCAAGTTATTTAAAACAAAAAACATGCACGTTCTGAATATCCACACAGCACTCAAGGTCTTGAGAAGCTGGTGTCAAGCAGCGCTCATATTTAAGAAAATAAAGTACTTATCCATTCAGTGCCCAACAAACAAAAAATGGAAAGGTAATTTTCACATCTGCTTGATAAATAAAAAAATAAGAAAACAATAAAATACAGCTTTAAAATACATACTCCTTTGCAATAATTTTATAAAATGTGCTGTCATCTCATGAAGAATCAGGATGGTTGCCGTGGTGATGAAGATTATCCTTGCTGCTACTTGATTCTGTCAGCTTTCTAAACATGAATTCATAATATTTAGGATTTATTAACAATGTGTCACGTTGATAGAGACAAATTACATACTTTAAACTGACCATGTAAGTCTTCTATGATATTATAGCCAGTTTGTCAACTCATCATTAAGATATGATGTGATTACTAGAAAATTAAAGCTCGTTGTCATAAAGAATGAGGCAGTATCAAAACTCTGATCAGAAAAAAAATCAGTAGAATAATCTAATGTGTTTACTTATTTTAAATCTTTTGGAGTTAGCCAACAGTCTCTATTTTCTGTCTTGTAAATTAATCAAGATCAGTATATATTGAAACTGGATTTATTTGTGCTGGGAAAATTTAGGTTGTAACATGATAGAATTGATGTTTTCTAGGCTGTAATACTTTATGATAGTTCTAAGTATAATAGGAAGTTTGAAAAGATATTTTAATGATGGCATATTTTGCAGTATATAAAAATACGTATACACACACATGTACTATGAAGATGTATTTCACTTCAAGGAAGTGAAATGAACTCTACCCTCTGAAGTGAGTCTGTGCAATATATGGAATCCTAACTGTAGCAGAAAATTTGGTGAAATTCTCAATCTTCCTGTCTAGCAAGTATCTCTGTATGTGCATTACTGCAGAGCTTGTGTCAATAAACTTAATTACTGACAAAATATGAAACTGATTTAGATGGCCACCTCTACAGTCATTGTTCCATACACATTTTGCAGTCAAAAGTAACAAAAAGAAATTTGCTAAAATTACAGAATTTTAAAAACTTTTTTTGAAATAAGAATTTATACATTTTTTTTTTACAAGAAAAGGATTTTTGGTAGAGAAATACTTTAAAGATAGTGGGAACCCAGTGGAGCTGAGTTATCTTGAGTCAAGTAAGGGCGGGTCAAGGGTAAATGGTTTTGAACTGAAAAAGGGTAGATTTAGACTGGAGATAAAGAAGACATACTTATTATTTTTTTACAGTGAGGGTGGTGAGAGAGGGGAAGAGGTTGCTGAGAGAGATTGTGAATGAACCATTGGAAGGGTTCATAGTCTGGCTGGCTGGAGCTTTGTGCAGCCTGTTTGAATAGAAGATGATCACAGATGATCAGATGATCACAGAATCATAGAATCTCCAAGGCTGGAACTTCAAAGATCATCCAGTCCAACTGCCCACCTACCTCCAGTATTTCCTCGCTGAATCATGTCCCTTAGTACAATATCTACATGTCTCTTGAACACCTCCTGACTCAACTATCTCCCTGGGCAGCCTGTTCTGGTTTCTAACTACTCTTTTAGAGAATAAATTTTTCCTAATATCCAACCTGAATTTCCCCTTGTGCAACTTGAGGCCATTCCCTCTAGTCCTGTTGCTAGTTATGGAGGAGAAGAGGCCAACTCCCACCTCACCACAACCTTCTTTCAGGTAGTTGTAGAGAGTGATGAGGTCTCCCCTGAGATTCTGCCTCTCCAGACTAAACAATCCCAGTTCCCTCAACCACTCATAATAAGACTTGTACTCTAGACTTGTACTGGACACAGTACTCAAGGTGCAATCTCATCAGTGCTGAGTACAGAGGGACGATCACTTCCTTGTTCCTGCTGGCAACACTATTTCTGATACAAGCCAGGATGCCACTGGCCTTCTTAGCCACCTGGGCACACTGCTGGCTCATGTTCAGCTGAGCACTGGCTAATACTCACAGGTCTGTTTCCTCTACACAGTCTTTCAGCCACTCTGCCCCAAGCCTGTAGCATTGCCTGAGGTTGTTGTGGCCGAAGTATGGGACTTGATCTTGTTGAACTTCATTCCATTGGCCTCAGCTCAGCAATCCAGCCTGTCAAGATCTCTCTGTAAGGCCTTCTTACCCCCAAGAAGATGGACGTTTTCTCCCAACACTCGTGACTGGTCACCAGCTGGATTTAATTCCCTTTACCACCACCCTCTGGGCCCGGCCATCCAGCCAGGTCTTTACCCAGCAAAGAGTGTACCTGTCCAAGCCATGGGCTGCCAACCTCTCTAGGAGAGTACTGTGGGAGACAGCATCAAAGGCTTTGCTGAAGTCAGGTAGACTACGTCAGCAGCTTTTCCCTCATCCACCAGGTGAGTCACTTGATCGTAGAAAGAGGTCAGGTTAGTCAAACGGCATCTGCCTTTCATGAACCCATTGGCTAGACCTGATCCCCCAGTTGTCCTGCACATGCCATGCAATCTCACTCAAGATGATCTGTTCCATAACCTTTCCTGGTACCGAGGTAAGGTTGTTGAGCCCATAGTTCCCTGGATCCTCATTCTACCCTTCTTGTAGATCTTTAAGGGTCATATAATAGAACCCTAGAATCATAGAATAATTTGGGTTGGAAGGGACCTTTAAGATTATCTAGTTCCAACCCCCCTGCTATAGGTAGGGATTCCACCCTCTAGACCAGGTTGTTGAAAGCCCCATCCAGCCTGGCCTTGGATACTTACGGGGAGGGAGCATCCTCAGCTTGGCTGGGCAACCTGTTCCAGTGTCTCACCACTCTCACAGTAAATAATTTCTTCCTAATATCTAGTCTAAATCTACCCTCTTCTACCCTCTTCTAGTTTAAAACCATTTATCCTCATCCTGTCACTGCATACCCTTGTAATAAGTCCCTCCCCAGCTTTCCAGTAGCCTTCCTTAAGGTACTGGGAGGCCGTTATAAGATCTCCCCAGAGCCTTCTTTTCTCCAGGCTGAAGACCCACCTCTCTCAGTCTGTCCTCGTAGGGGAGGTGCTCCAGGCCTTTGACCATCTTTGTGGCCCTCCTCTGGATCCGTTCCATCAGCTCAACGTCCTTCTTGTGTTGGGGGCCCCAAAACTGGACACAGTACTCCAGGTGGGGTCTCACAAGAGCAGAGTAGAAGGGCAGAAACACCTCCCTTGACCTTCTGGTCATGCTTTTCTTGATGCAACCCATGATATGGTTGGTCTTCTGGGCTGCAGGAGCACATTACTGGCTCATGTGGAATTTTTCATCAACCAGCGCTCCCAAACTCTTCTCCTCTGGGCTGTGCTCAAGCTATTCTCCACCCAGCCTGGATCTGTGCTTGAGATTGCCCTGACCCAGGTGCACAACCTTGCACTTGGCATTGTTGAACTTCATAAAGTTTTCATGGGTCCCCCTCTCAAGCCTGTCCAGGTCCCTCTGGATAGCATCCCTTCCCTCTGGACTGTCAACTGCCCCACTCAACTTGGTGTCATCTGCAAACTTGTTGAGGGTACACTTGATTCCATTGTCTATGTTGCCTACAAAGATCTTAAATAACACCAGTCCCAGCACAAATCCCTGAGGAACACCACTCATCACCAGTCTCCACTTGGACATTGAATTGTTGACCACTTTGAGTGCGGCCATCCAGCCAATTCTTTACCTAGTGAGTGGTTCATGCATCAAATCAATTTTTCTCCAATTTGGTGAGTAGGATGTCATGCAGGACAGTGTTAAATGCAACCATTCTAAGTTTCTATGATGAATAAACTTTTACAGTGAGGGTGGTGAGGCACTGGAACAGGTTGCCTAGAGATGTGGCTGATGCCCTGTCCCTGGAGATTTCCAAGCTAAGGCTGGATAAGGCGCAGGGCAACCTGATCTATCTGCGGATGTTCCTGTTCATTGCAGGGGAGTTGGACTAGATGGCCTCCAGAGGTCCCTTCCAACTCTAAGGATTCTATGATTCTATTATTCTTATATTTGTCCCTGTAGAAAGTGATTTGTCACTTAGTGGGCCACAATCATATCTTTATGTAGGATGATCATTGAGATGGCTGAGATATTACTTTGGTATCTATATTGTTGTGCAAAGGAAGTAACTGAACTTTCTTTAAATGCATTGTAAGGAAGGTAGTCTGGAGCAGTGGCACGGAGAATTTCTCAGATATGCTCAGAACTGGGGAGGAATCCTGTAGCTGCAAATAATCTTTGTCTTGCACTATTCCTTTGATCACATTACAGAAACAAGTTTATGTATCCTTTTGAGAGGAACAAGAGGGCAATATTTGAAAATCCAGCAGCAGGATTCTCTCAGTAGATGGAAAAATTATCTTCATAAAGTTGCATGAAGAAAAATAATCCAAGCTCAGCTGAAATACAGTAAATCAATATAACATGATTTCTTCCTAATCACAGCATTTGAGGTTTATAGAAAAAAAAATGAACTACACACCCAGGCTGCAAAGTACAAGAAAAAAATAGAACAAAAGTCCTTTTGGCTCATTGACATCATATAATTAGCTTAGTTATGCTGCCATACATAGACAGCTAACAGTAATACATATTTTATCCTTTGTTATCCTTTATCTCCATGAAATGAGATCCTTTCTGAAAGCTACATAGCCTGATGTTGTAGCATAGTTTTGTTTCTCACGAACAAGGCAAAATCTTTGTTTTGGACAACTTACACCATCCAATAATAACATTCTATATTTATTTATAGTGCGCAAATCAGAGTGTTGGAAAGACAAAATACCATTTGCTACTGTATCTCTTTCTCAATGTATGTTCTGTTACAACTGGAGCAAATAACTAGTGAGATAAATAGAACATTTCAACTGTCTTTAACAAATATTAGAGTAGCTCCTTAGAGTTGAGAAGTAATATGCAGTTTTTTTCTTTCTTATATTACTTTGAGGGCCAGAACACTTGTTACTTAGACTCTAAGGATCAAATCTAACCCTAAAAAAAAGGAAGCAATGAACTCTGGTGAGATTTGTATGCGATTTTGTCAAAGATCAGTTTGATCCAGAATTTTATATCAGTTTTCCACTGAAGGAAAATATGTGTTTTGCCATAAACCAGATGCTCTGTTTATCTGGCACCTCTAATAAATGGCCTTTAAATTTCTACCACTGTAAGCAAACAGTGCTATGAAAGCTTGATTACCACATTTTTCATTTTCTGTATAATTGTGGTTTTGGCAGAATAAGAACCATAGGAAAAAAAAAAAGCTATGAAGCTGTGCAGCAGTAGTAACAGTACCAATGTCCCAGGTGAGAAATTTTATTTAGAAGGGATGGCATAGCAAGGACAGATAAACACTTTACCACTTTCTCTTCTAACAAGGCATTTCTTAGCAAAAGGAAGTTATGAAATGTGCTTTAGTATACAAAATGATTAAAATGAGTCATTCCTAGAAACTCTGATCCTAACCCGGCAAATTTTATATCTGTTTGTAATTTGTGTACAGCTTTGAGTCTGTCTTTAACTGTGAGTTGAAGTCACTGATTGAGAATCTGAAATCTAGAAAATGTAGTGAAAACATTACCTTTGAATTAACTTTACCTTTGAAAGTTAATTTGGAAAATATAAAATACTAATCCTGGCACGAAACTAGAGATATAAAGAGAAAAATGCTGAATAAAAGCATGTTTTTTTTCTGATTCATAACCAACATATGTTACCATATAGCTGTTGCTGATGTGAAAAACTTGTTCTTGACTTCAAAAGTACTACTGCTGCTCAATTTAAATCAGAATAATTACTAAAGTAATTTACTGTTATGATTTTTGTCTACTTATTTTGTATGTGTGCATATATATAGGCATATAGAAACGAAAAATGATAAATGAATTTTATTGTATATAATTAAGAATATGCAGATGATAAAGTCATGACCATGCTATAATATTTGAGCACTTAGTTATTTTTATTAAAATAATTAATCTGATATTTTCCTGTGTTAAAATTACTTTAATATTCATGAATAAATTCTGCATTGCATTGTTTTCAGAAATTCATAAAGAGAAAACAGAGAGATATCAAAAACGAACAACACCGAAAGGTAATTCTTTTTTTGTCTATTTACCTACATACATGTATGTAACATATGCTGTATTTGCCAACTGCATATGTTACCATTATTATATTATAAAATAATCCAGTGATTAGTTGGCACAGACTGTAAATAATGAAATTTTCATTTATGCCTTGGAATTAACAAATAGTGTCATTTTGAAGTTGTGGGGTTATACTGTAAACTCAAATTCATAATAAAATTTTCTTGTCCACTGCACTCCAAAGAGTGCAGACAAACTTCCTCTGGTGCAAAACACATAAGTGTGTTGGGCAAGAAAGAAAGTATATTTATAGGCCAGTGGGTGCCATCCAAGTTAGGCATAGTTAAGAGTGAGCAAGGTGTGTATCAGAGATAAGAAAAACCTCCATTATAAGAACCTACTTTTTTAGAGTGTTTAATGTCCTCTAACTGGCACTTTCCAAAAATCCTCAGAGGAGCTGGTTTGAACTGGTTTTCAGAGGTCAAATAAACAAATATATTTCCTGGGATATGTGCAGATTTTTTACCCAATGAATCCTCCTCTGGAAAGTTTAGGCCAAATGAAATTTGATGAGCATCTCTTTGATGTACCAGTGCTGTGCTCAGTAATGGCAGGAGGAAGCAATGGAAGTCTTATTAAAAGTAACGTGTATATACATACACTCTCCTTCACACAATTATATTCTTTACATATACATATATATTCTTAATAGGTTTTTATAGTATTTTACAACTCTAGTGGTAACTTTCCAGCTCTGTGCTAATCTGGGTCATGTGGAGTGCCTAGAATCTCTTCCCCAGTACACAATGAATCATGTAGTATGGAAATGAATTTTTTAGGATGCCAGTGGGTTAGCTAAGTAATAACTAACTCAGATCCATTAGTAAAGTATCCTAGTTAGGGACTTTTCAAGCTCTGTATTCTAAAACTACAGATGAAACTGCAGCCTTGACCAAAACTACCTCTTGTGTACAGTATAATCTGTACAGAAATGCTTTGCTTTACATGGAGGAATATTAATGTGGCAAAGATGATCACAAAAATATTATAAGATTCCAGAAAGAAAGCTATTGAAGTGTTACTAGTTAAGTCTCTTTCTGCAGTCTTATAATGCAGTCTTTAATTATTTGATCTACTGAAGCACAGGACAGTTTTTTTTATTATTACTTTACTTTTGTTTCTAATGTTTCATAGAATCACAGAAAGTTTTGCGTTGGAAGGGTCCTTACATATCATCTAGTTCCAACCTCCCTAGTGAACCTCACGCTTCACTAGATGAGGTTGCTCAAAGCCCTATCCAATCTGCTCTTGAAAATATAATTTTTCCATTTCACAGAATCATAGAATGGTTTAGGTTGGAAGGGACATTTGAGATCATCTAGTTCCAATCCTCCTGCTATAGACAGGGACACTTCTCTCTAGACATGGGTTGAAGGCAGCCTGGGATAAATCTCACACTGCAGGTGGCTTGACCAGCACAAGCAGATGGCAAAGCTGAACCTCAATTCAGATGGTGGTAACACCATCTGACTGCTTCAGTTAAACCTAACTTTAAATTGAGGATTTCTTCAAGAAGGATAATGTTAGAGCCATCTAAGGTTACTTGGATTCTGAATGAAAGCGTCTACACAGAGATTTAATACTTTCTGACTAATGCACTATAACTTCATTGTACTAGTCCATTTATCTTAACTTCTGTGAGTGCTGATCTGTGGACAAGCACTTAGCTGGAACAAGCAATCTCTACTTTGTGCTTGTTGCACTCATCACTTAGCCTTACACTAAGCAGTGGACAAAGACTTACTCAGCTGGAAACTATTTTTACTTAGCTTAAGTGTGGAATCAGTTCCTCCTCATCTCTTCTTTTTGCACTTATTTTTATTGAGGTTGGAGATGTTAACCAATACTCTGTCTCAGACATTCTAATTAAGAAAAACAGTCTCATTTCCCTTCACTATGTCTTCCATTTGATGCTAAATCAAATATAATATTAGATGATTTACATTTGGAAAACCCACATATATGCTACACTTCTTGTTTTTAATTTTATGTGAAATAAATAGCAATATTCTTATATGATTAAACTCAGAATACATTATTAAACTGCCTTAAATTTTTCCATTATAAGCTGCTATTTTAGTTTATTTATAAATTTACCACACTCCAGTCACTGAGGACAAAATTTTTCTTGCTTGGCTTTTTGCCTCAGGCCAAATTTTCATTCAAATGCATATAAAAATGTGTCAGCAATTTCCAAAATCTAGGTTAGTGAGCACTATGTTGGGGTACTGGGTTTTTTTTTCAGTGCTAACACCGGCCCATTCTGAGCTTATGCTTTTTTTTTTTTTTTTTGTATTTACAAGGAAGTCCGAGCTAATTTCTTTTATCTGTGGGAAAATTTCAACTTAGACATTTATTACAAAAGGAGATTTCATTCTTCTTATTTTCGTTTTCTGGGTGAATCCAGCATCCTATTAAAAAAAAAAAGATGTGATATTTTAATTACAAAGTCTGTGATAAAGCAAATAAAATTGTTGAATTAAAGTAGAATGGGAAGCTGTAGATTCAGCATTTTTCAGCTGAAGAGTGCTTGACTTAACCAGCTTAAAAACATTTTTATATAGTTTCTCTTATTTTGTATATATACAAACATTTTTATCAACGCTAGTTTGTTTTTCAGAAACATCACCATATGGCCAACTTGGCTTATTTCTAATCCTAACATAATTCTTCCACCTAATCTCTGAGGGCTTGAGAAATGGGATATATTAAGACATTCACAAAAATAATAGATATCCAGGTAACTAAATATGGAAAAAAGTTATAGACGAGGAAATATTGTTTATGACAGAGGGTCCAGGACTATTTATTAAGCTGAACATGAAAGCATTTGAAAGGAAAAAAAAAATTAATGCACAAAGGAAAAATCTTATTCAAGTTTGTCAAATCAAAAGCTTCAGTGGACTTTGGAGTCCCTGTTGCGCTGTGATTGAGGAAGCAAAAATGGCCAGTCATCACAGTTATGAAACATGAACCCTTTGATATTTGGAAACATCTGCCCTTCCCATATAAGTTCCTATCCAAAAGCCATAGCTCTTACTGTGTCTATATGAAATAATGATAAACATTACAATCTGAGATTAGCAAATTTTGGACTTACTAGTGATTGACTTCAGCCAATCATGGGGAAGAGAAGAATAGTTTATGCTTTTTCCAACCTTGTCTCTGTTTATCCACATTCCAGGCTCCCTGCTCAGATACATCAAGCTACTTTTATTTTTGAAGAAGGAGCCAATTGACGTCTTTGTGTTTTTACCTTAGAGTCCACAAAAATGTTAATATTTCTTTGCATTTGAGCCTTCTATATGATTTTGATGACTAGAATGACTTTTGGATTGACCACTTTAATGCCTGGTATGATTCAGTTAGTAAATTTTGTGGTTTGTTTTGGTTTCTTCTAAAGATAAAAGATGCTAGAGAGAAAAATAAAAAGGATAAAACAGTTTTTAAAGGATAGTTTGTCTCCTTTACGCAAGTTCAGTGGGTAAAAGCAAGCATTCTTACTTCATCTATGTTTTTTGAGATAGAAACTATAAAGGCTTTTGTCTAGTATATATAAGTTCGTGTTTAACTACCAAATACCATTAACTATCATAGAGCTATTGCCTAATTGTTTTCCTGTCCCATCCAAAATTGACAACATGCTGCCTTGAAGTATTTTGCACAGTGCTTTCACTTGCTAATACAGATGTAAGATGTAACAGCATGCTACAGTTTCTGCAAAAAATTCGCAGCCTAAGACCTTCTCTGGATGTAAGGAGAAAGCAGAGCATTTTTCTTAGGTATGCTATTAGGTGTCCTAACATAATTGAATGAGCTAGCCTGTCATTCATGCAATAACATATTGCTACTTTGTTCTTCACAGCCTGTTTTTTAGTGTAAATTAACTGTCCACATTCCATAAAGGCTTTGAAAAATCTCAGTGTAATTTGTTTCTACTGTATTGCTAATTGTTATCAACAATTATTTACCTATTATGACAGGAAATGTATTTAGATAATGCAAACACATGTGAAGACATAATGTAATTAGTGAATGTTTGGAATGATTTTTCCTAAAGACATGAACCTATATTTTAATGAGGAAATATTTAACCAAGAAAAAATATGTTTGCACCTCTATTAAATTACATTTGCTGCCAAACTGGTGAAATGAGTGTATGCAAAAATATTACTGTGTTTGTGTATAAAACTCACAGTTGTCTTCTAACCAGGGTTATGTTTTCTGTGGTTTACTTGAGTACAGAATCTTGAGTATTGCAAAGAAAATAACTTCCCACAGAAATTATCAAAAGCACTGGTCTTTTAGAAGTGGAGTTTGACAAGGAATATGTTTTTCTGAATCATTAGGATGTGGAATACAACCATATCCATAAATATGATCAGAAAGTTGAGTGGGTGATAGAGTCCATAATGATCCAAATTTGCCTGCTTCTAGCAGGACATGTACCTTCTTTCAACAGCTGTTCCTCCTGAAGTTACTTTTTTTATTAAAAGAAACATATTCCTATTAATCCATCTTGTGGCTGAAGTAACATCTAATAATAATAATAAAAAAAAGAGCATGGAAAGCAATATGCTAGCCATTTATTGTTAATAATAGAAAGCAATGCTGTCAAGAACTGAAAATAATTTCCTCCATCAGAAATCTTAGAGCCACTGTGCTTGTGTAATGGAACAAAACCAGATCCTATATATGAAGGTTGCTGAATAATCACATTCATTTGACAAATTGTGATCCAACATCTGAAGACTTACTCAAAGAATATTTCTCTTGATCCTTGAATTAAATATTGACATCGAGAAACTCTATACAAGATCTAGTGTCTGTTACTCAGAGATAAAATTCATTTTTTGCTTTTACAAATATTTTCTTTGATTACTTTGATAGAATAAAATGCGTACATAATACCTGGGGACTACAGATTTACCATTTAATTTGCTGTTTTTATATTTCTAGTAATTCACAGAGAAAAGCCTAAAAAACAAGACAGAATTGAAAGGAAGGAACATCTGAAAGGTATGTATTTAACACTTAATCTTTTTTTCTTTTTATCAAAGTCTCAAAACTGCCAGATTTGTTGACTCTTTGACCCTTTTGTAAATCCCAATTACGTTTAAGGCAGAGGAGGTGCTGTGAAAGCCTTGTAGAAAGAGAATTAGGTTTTTAAAAGCACTTTGGATTCAGCACTCTGCAGAAAAGCTAAAATTATACTCATAAATTAATGACTAAGTTTTTACTGTATTATTAACTTATGTAAAAGATGCCCAGAGCTTAAATAGGTTTCTTTTACTCTCATTGAATAAATCCAAGAAAAATATTTTTCTTTAGGCTTAATTCTGAGCAAAATGTAATGGCTAAATCACAACATACAGGGTATGAGACCTGCCTTTAGTAATATTTTCCCCAGATTCATTTGGAGATACTAAAGGGAGAGCATTAGAGAAGATCTGAGAATGCCAGTATTTTGCTGAAACCTGCCTACTTGTCAAAACACTACAAGCCTTCTATGGACATGACTTTTACATAAAACTCTGATTAATGAAGTGTCAGGGTGGAGGACGTAACCCACTTTGGAAGAACAAATAGGTGTATGACCATAAAGAATCACCCAAAATAAGGAAAGACTAATAATATTGAGGCATGGCTGATTTATTTCAGAGCAAGACAAGTCTCACAACCAAAGTGAATATGCACTTTCTGAAATTTCTGAATTTTATCTTTCTAGTTGTCTCCAATTGGAGCCTTTCCATTTTATATAAATAATTTAAAATAGCAAGGCTGAGTTAGAAAGCCTGACTAGAGGTTAATGGCAGGCACATAACTTCAGGTGTCTATTAGAGTGAATATTTATTACTAGTAAATGGAATAGTTGTAACAAGAGAATATTTTTCTTAGATTTGTCAAAATGACAGAGCAAAGATTATTATGTCTCATATTACAACATGAATGTGTCATTAAGACATCTATTTTTTGCAGAAAACTTGAGAAATTCTTTTATTTCCTTTGAATGAGAAGAAAATTCAATGTTTTTAAATGTTTCTAAGGATGGGGAAAAAAAGAATACCTGAGCAAATGAAGAAGGATAAGGATTGTTAAGCTTCTCTCAGTTTTTATGATTCCTACTAAATCCTTCTGCCTACCTGATATTATTGTCTGCTATATTCTATCTGAAGGTGAATGTATAGTTTAGTTTTTTCTAGTGAACTATTGGTACAATTATTCCCATAATGCTACTGTGGGTATAGATATTCTGCATTCACTAAGGAAGACTGTTTTAGATGATATATTTTATTTTAAAATTACGACTGTGGATATGTGTCTTTCTAAGGCTCATTTGATTGTAGAATGCCTGAAGAAACCCATAATTTTCACAGAATCCCTGTATTTTAAATGATTATTTTCTACTTTTCATATATTCACTTTTCAAGATTAGCATATATAGAGAGTAAATAGCATCCTAGTCTAATTTCTAACCAACTTCTCTTTAGTTTAGTTTAGAAAAATCATCTAATGACACAGAGAATAAATAGCTGCCCTTAGAAATGACTCAGTCAGCTATGTCAGGAACTCACTCTGAGGTATTCCATTGCTGTACTGCTAAAAAAACATGAGAGCCTGAGTGTTCCCTGCCCTTCTTTTGCTTCCAGTCAGACACGAAATTCAAGCTACTGTTAAAGATCTTCCTTATTTGCTCATGTTTGCCAATGGAATTTTACTCAACTGGGGTGAAATTCCCACAGGAGATATAATTAAAGCCAGCCTGCAGTTTCATGGCTGAAAGTGCTGAAGTGCTCTTAAATCCCCATGCTTATGTTCCATTGTCTTGAAAATTGCTGCTTGAAATTCTTAGAAAGGTGAGTGGGAAATATTATGTGAATGGCTGGATATCATAATCCAGTTTCCACTGTCAAAATGTTAGTTCTGTTTTGCACGTACCAGGCAGCTAATTATGGCTTTGGGATCATCATTTGTCAGCAGGTGATCTCAGCTAGTGTTACTAGCTATTCATATCTACTGCTAGCTATCCATATCCATTGCTAGTTATCCATCTCAAGCCAGCTGGCAAGTGACAGAAGTTCCATTCATGCATGTGGCACTCTAGTGCTCCAAGATTGATTCCAGAGTTTTACAAGACTCTGCCTGAAAGACAATGGGGTGGTCCCGATGATTTCCTGCTTCTAGTGCATGCAGCAGCATTTGCTATGAGCTCTGTCTTTGTTCTTGACAGTTTTCTGAAAAACTGCCTTCAGGAACAGACAGACAATTGCAAGAGATGTTCATACTGTAGAAAACAGTTGGGCAATGTTACTATGATTTGGAAGCGGTAACTTATTAGCCACTGTTGCCTACTAATAATCATGTATGGTGTATGCTGCGCAGATATGCATAGGATAACACGATTTGTCATTTCATCTCTGATGGCTTAACTTGGCACAGTTATTTTTTATCCTTGTTTCTTGTTCAATTTTTTTATATGAAAACTTTTCTTCTTTTCTAGTGACACACAAAGACAAATTGGAAAGACAAGAAAGAACTGAAAAAAGGGAGAGGCATACAGGTATAAATTTAATGTCAAGATTCATATGTTGGTGTACACCAGGAATAATTTTCCGCTTCACTTCCATTCATGTATTCTTGAAATTGGAAAAAATATGATAGAAATTTGAGTGGAAGTTTTGTAAAGATTTGCAAACATATGGACTGACTAGAATTTTGTATACCTCATGCATTTTTTTTTCTCTGTTTTTTTTAGGTTGGTTTCCTTGACGTGTTTATTTTTTGTGTGTGCGAATATGGTTGGGGTTTTTTGTTTGGTTCTTTGGGGTTTTTTTTGGAGAGAGAGAGAGAGAATATATTTTATACTCCGAATTAATATAATTTCTCAGAAATCTCTGAGTGTGTCCAGCATTGACAGTAAATATGGTTTCTAAGAAAATATCGTCATCCAAGAAAAACCTCGAACATGAAAAGAGAAAAAGAAAACAAACGTAACGAAGCAAACAATGTGGGGAATAAATAAATAAAAACACAAACAAGAAAAGAATAGAAACAAACAAACATTTTAATTACAATGACTAGCTCCGTTTCATAGGCATTGAAATGACCAGAACTGATACTTTAAGCATTTACTTGCAATAAATAGGTGTCTAGGACTTCTTTATCTTCAACAATTCTAATTTTCATTTGAAACATCATCACAAGCCTGGAAAACAAATAACAATTCTCACACATACATTTCTGTATTCTGAGTATAAACACATATGCCAAAGTCAAACAAATAGCTGAATGTTTTCACACATCTGGTCCTGGTAGGGTACCTCAGTGAACAAGAATGTGCATAGATATCAGTTCTGTTACTATGTAAACATAAACTAACAAAAAAGTCAGAACCCACATTGGAAAATATTCCTAACTACGCACCACTAAATGACTGCTGCACAACTCAGGTGTATTTTAACCAGAAACCTTGTCACTTTAGTGTACTTTATTTCAATTTGTGAAGTGGAAATTAAAAGCAAACAAAAAGCTCCAAAGAGCATTAGTTATAATGCCACTGCAATTAGATTTGTAATTAATTATAGTGTTCAATCATTCGTGGCTGGAAAAACTGTTAGTCATTATGTGGAGTTCAGAAAGTCCTTCAGAAAAAAAACCAACAAAGTAATAAACAAGAAAGCTCAAAAACAAGAATGAACCAAAGTAAACCATTACACAAAAATAGTAAATAAAAATACTCATAACTCTTCTTGACTACTTTCCATCATTAGGTTACATTTGTGCTAGAAAGGCCGTTCTTCCCCTAGCCAGCGACAAACTTCAAAGGTACTACATGAATCTTTGACAATTCTGACCATGTGTTTTGACATCAGCAGCAGACAGCGGCAGCTGATTCAATCTTTCTGGTTAACCATGGTGCCTCGGTGGTTCTTAATCCTTTTTTCTCCTTTTTCTCACACATTTGCAACATTTCTCCTTTTTAACATCAGTTAATTTTGTTGTTGCTTATTTCTAGCAATTCACAAAGAGAAATCTGAAAAGTCAGAAAAGCCAGAAAAAAAAGTGCCTTCTAAAGGTAATGCCAATTGTTATTGGATATTGTACAATTTTAGATTTTTATCATTTATGTAGTTGGGGAACACATGGAGATGAGTATGTAAAGCTTAAAACCGTTCTAGTCCCCACAGTACCGTCTGTGGGCATTCTCACTTTTGCTTGAGCAGATCTTAATCAACCTTTAAGTGAAGTGTACAGCGTATATTTCTTGCTTAGTTCTATTGTTTAGATGCACAGAGGTAATTAGATTTAATCAGGGGGATTTGAAAATCCAATCAGCTTTCCCCATGCTCTCATTTTTTAGGACTAATATCTATTATAGTTTGGTATTTTTTTGCTCTTAAGCTTTCTTCATTTTCTTATGCTTTTTTCTCTGAAACTATATATTTCTATAATGGAGTCAGATTCTAGTCTTTGTCTCTTAGTTTTATGACATTTGAATTAATCTGATGATGATTAATCTGATGATGACACATGAATCTATTAGCTTTGATTTTAATCTGTTCAGAGAATACAGATTCAAATGTCAAAACTTCAGGTGGCAATGAAAAGAGAGAAAATGTAACGACATAAAGACTTAAATGACTCTGAAAGATAAAAATCATCATCCAGTCTATCTTTAAAATGAATATTTGGAAGATCCTTCTACTGTTAGTATACAACCTGAAAGTGTAGGATTTTTTTTTAATAAAATGAAATAACACACAAGTAATCTGGAGAAAATAAATGCCTAGGTGTCAGAGTAGTTTTGAAAACTAAATAACTTCTGAGAATCACTGAGGTATTCCTACTGAGCAACTAGTCTTTTTATCCATTACACTTCTGTTAGCTAACCAAGTAATCACTCAGAGCTTTAATTTATTAAATGTAATAGTAGTATTAATGTATTTAATGTAATAGTAATATAGTAATAGTAATGTAATAGCAGTCACAACTCTGTCTACTAGCTGAAAAAATTTATGAAACATTTTTCTTCTTCCTCCTTTGGCCAATTTGTAGCTAGAGGGATTTGCTGCTGCACTATGAAATACAGGCATGCTTCCGTAGTCTTAAATAGTCTATATGCAGTATAAATCCCTGTGGGTGGACTTAGTGCACAGAGACACTCACTGCTTTCATTGCTTTTTGAGGTATGTTTATGCCCACAACATGCTGACCTATTCATTGCCAGGTTAATCTCCGTCTTGTCTGGCGTCTCCTCTGAACTGCAGCATCTATCAGCAATGTTGGACAGACATTTTAACGTCTTGGAAATGAGGATGCTCAAGGCCAACTTCAGGGAACAAATAAAAAATATACTAGAAGACTTGTATCTAATTCCCCCATTGTCAGGAGATTTTTTTCTATGCCCAATAAAAAAGATCTCTTCAATCCCTGCTAAATATTCCAGAAAATTTCATTGATATGAATTATATTTAAAGAGATCATCTAAGACACAGTTATCCTAAAAAATAAAAAAAAAATAAAAAAAAATAAAATTAAATAAAAATAAAACTATCAGTCATAGAGACATGTAGGTAGCAATTCCAAGTGAGAATTCAGTTAGGATGGTTGTTATCATTTGAAAGAAGAGTAATTAACTGTCAAGCCTATTTCGTATCCAGCAGTGTGTCTGGATAGCAAGCATACAAGGAAAGATAGAAGTCAATTCATAAGGTTTTGACTGCCTTTCTGGGACATCCACTGTGTAAATACATTGACTTCCTTGTACAGACATAAACTCTCTCAGACTGAGCTCTGAAGTGAGCAGCAACCTTGTGGGTGTGTTCATAGCAAGTCCAAGCTAAGAAACCCCTTTTTCTGTAAGACTAGTGAGACCAGTATGGTCACACAGATTACTGTTGGCTTGAATACAGGAAGAACAAGCCTATGCCTGCTCAGGGCTTGTGCAGAGCAAGTTTATGTCATTTGGAATATACAATATAAACATTTCCTAAAAATCTTCATTTCTGTATGATTGCATTGTCTTCTGCTTAAGTGATTCTGAGCAGATATTTTGAGGTTTTTACCTTTGTGAACCTGAGAAAAAGAAGTAAGAATTTTACAAAAAAAATGTATAACATTAGTCATGAAGAAATGTGGAATGTCTAGGAATACTGCTGTGTTTTAGCAATAGTTTTCTCATTTATTTGTTTATTTTCCTAATATACAACTGTACTCATTTCTAGTAATTCAGAAACACAAACTTGAAAGACATGAAAGAACTGAAAAGAAACCTCCTCCCAAAGGTATTTATTTATACATTTTTTTTAACCAGAGTTTACTTCAAAATTAATAAACTTTATTTAATTGGAGCACAGAATAGAATGTATATGAAAAATCATCTACATGACACAAAAATTTGAATGAATTAAAATGTTTTAAGAGCAACCAGATGTTAGTTCTATGCATAATCCACTTAAAACCTGTTGAAATTTCAATGACTGAAATCCAAAGAATCAAGGAGTGTAGGGTTGGGAGGGACCTCAAATATCATCTAGTTTCAAACCCCCTTCCATGGGCAAGCTTGCCACCCACTAGATCAGTCTGCCCAGGGCCCCATCCAACCTGGCCTTGAACATCT
Organism: Numida meleagris; assembly: GCF_002078875.1. NCBI lineage: Eukaryota > Metazoa > Chordata > Aves > Galliformes > Numididae > Numida > Numida meleagris. The sequence continues at coordinate 60,638,779 of NC_034411.1, forward strand.
CCAGGAACGAGGCATCCACAGCTTCTCTGGGCAAGCTGTGCCAGTGCCATATGACTCTATGAGTAAACAGTTTCCATCTAACATCTAACCTAAGTCTCTCCTCTTTTATTTTAAAACCATTCCCCTTTGACATATCACTATCTGTCCATGTAAAGGTTCACTCTCCATCTTTACATACTGAAAGGCCACTATAAGGTAATTCTGTTTGGAAACCCCCTCACTGCTGCAGGGCACATTATGAATTGTCCTGTCTCAGACTAGTCATTCAACTTGGGGAACTGGTCAAAGAAAGACTCAAAAAACACAAGACTACTTGGTCAGAAACCTAGAGCTAATCCAAAAAAGCTACCCTCACAAATAATCATACTTTAAATCAACCATACCTAGATTTTAGAGCAGAGTTTCACTCTGAACTCTATAGTTAGTCAGACTTAATCTGGTAGTACCTTCTATATTTGCTCGATTTATGACAAATATTTGTCCCCCTAGTTTATACCGTAAAAATTAGCATATTGTCATTAGACTATTTTTATTTACAATTACAAGACTGAAAACAAAAATGCTTGCATCTAGTATTTCTGTCTAAATCTGTATGGCTTGGAGGAATTATAGTTTTCATCAAATCTGAGCAATATGTTGATGATGAAAAATATTCATTAGTAACTACACAACATAAGACAAAATGTTATTATTATTCTGGGGGAAAAGAATGACACTAAAAGTTTTTCTTGATTACGTGCAGAGGAGAAGAAAGCAAAGAGCGCCAAAGTGGAAACAAAAGTTAAAAAGGAAGTGAAGGATGGAAAAGGAGAAGCAAAGATGGCTGAGAAGGTCAAGCAGACGGAGACTAAAACAACAGAAGTTGGGTTAATAAAGGCCAAACCAAAATTTAAGGAGGAGAAAGCTCTTCAGACTCTTACTAAATCGGAAAAGAAAGGTAAACAAAATGAGGAGGAAACAGACGAAGATCTTAAAAAAATAGTAGACAAAAAGGAGAGAGAATGAAGTTAGAACTGGCAAGGACCAAAACACACCCATGAAAAAGAAAAGAGCAAAACAAATTCCAGCTGCATCTCAGGTCTCTAGATGGAAACTATCAAGAATAAAATAAGTTTAACTGAAATAACCAAAATGTTCTTACTGCTTTTTTCATGGCTGAAGATTCATTTTCAGTTTGAACCCTCCTTTACCGAGGACCAATGTCTCCAGTAGGCTGGAGTCTTCATGGATTTCAGTAGAATGTTATGTAGCGTATTGCAAGTAAATTTATTTCGGAAAATACCAACTGCCCAAAAACCTGTTGGAAATTCAGTTTATTTTCTATATCTCTGTATGTCCTCATTAACAATTATTAAAGTAGCAACAAATGAAAGAATGTGCAATCATTTGTATTGCATCAGAGTATATGAGACATTGCCACATGTATAATCATGTATGACATGATTATATGCCTGCCTGATGTAATCTGATGTGAGTGCATTCCAAATTTTTCCTAAAAAGGAAAGAAATGCCATTTCCTTGATGAAAGGAAGAAATTAAATTATAAAATAAGGAATCAGTAACCATCAACACAAAATGCAACTGTTAGCTATATGCTCCTCTTTCTCAGAGTCAGCCTGGGATGTTACACTGCCAAGCTGCTATGAATGTTCTGTGCCTTGATACCCCTTGACTATTCTAGCGAATTAGATACAACTTTGTATGAATGAAGGAATCAGGACCTAGCTTTCTGTAAGAATTGCCGCTGCAGACACAGGATTATTCTGACATCAATACAGTTAGCTCTGCATTGCATAGCACACCTATCTGATCATTTCAACTGATAACCACAGATATATTATTACCGCTGAGCATCAAAACAGCTATTGCTACACAGCAATCTCTGTCTGAATATCTGAATCTAACAGGACAGATCCTCTAAGAATGCTGTAGTCATCAGTCCTGGACACCTTAGGTGTTGTCTAAATTATATATTTCTAGAAATCCGAAGGGAGAGTTTTTGAGACATAGCCCCCTTTCTGACATACGTAGTTTCCTGTGAGTATTTTTTAACATGTATTTGTATTTTAGTTATCTTTGATTTTCACTTGAAATACTGGAGCCTGTGAGGTATAAAATCAAAGAAGCATCATTCATGCTGTTCTGATGAAGGAGAAAGTTCTGCAAATTGTTGAGTTCCTCTTGGGAGGTGCAAATCTCTTTCAATTTTTTTTTGCTATGGCAAGGTTTTGGTACACAGTGGAATCCACTTCATACTATTCAGGTTAAAGTTCTCAAAAAGCAACTGTTGTGCAGATGAGGCACTTTACTCCCTTGATAGAAACATGTTTAAAGTGAGTTGGGGTCAAAGAGAGCAATAGATAGAGGTGGGGTGTGGATTGTTTCTCATTTAACTGATAAAAATTAGTAAAATGATCAGTCTTAACATCAAATATTAACATATCATTTTGTATTCTATTTGTAAATCTGCTTTAGATTGTGACCCCAGGGACTGTGCACTGTGCACTGAACCATAGCAGGTGGACATGGAAATGAGCAGCTGGAGCATAGAAAGAAAGGAGTCTCTTAAACTGTCCTTATCACTGGAGGTAGTTACACACATTCAGTGAATGGTGCCTCTTTCACTTCTGTCCTTTTCACCGCAAACGGATGCTATCCAACCAGATACTCTCAGAAAATTCAGATCTATATTTCAGACTCACTGTGACCCATGATGATCATGATTTTTAATTTAAAATGCTCTAGCCAATGTTTCCTCATCCTGCAGTGCTCACTTTTCCTTGTTCAAGGGAGTAGTTTTGCCAGCATTTCCTGGAACAATGTAAAAAGCATTGCAGTAATCACAAGGAATTATTATGATGCTCCCACTGTTATATCATTCCTTAATAAAATTAAAATTAAAAAAGATAGTTCATCTCGCAAAGTAAATCCAATGAAGTCAAGTGACAAAGAAATATCTATGACTGCTTTTATTAATAAGAATTTATTTCCAAACATTGAGATGAACTTTCAATCATGAGGTGAATATTAGTATCACTAGGATAGACTTACAAGGTGAAAACTATCATATGAAATTCTCATCTGAGCAGGAGAGTTTAAATTAAAATGAATTTTTAGCCATGAAATGTTGTTTGGAAAATCATACTCATTTGAAATTCCTTATGCTTCAGTCTTTGCCAGTTGGCAGAACTGAACTTTAATGGAATGTTACTGTGCACCTTATTATTTCATATACAGTAGAAAAGCTATTTTTATTATTCAGTTTAGAATTCTGCCTTCAATTTTTTTACAAATCCCATTTTTCAGGAGTTGAGTTACTAAGAAGATACTGCAATGGGAAGATTAATACACAATCTTTCTTTTTAGGTGTAATCAAGACTATCACTTCTTTTTTATGTTTATCCAGAACAATAACGCTTTTATGGTTATCAGAGAAAAAAAATGTCTATTTTGATTCTTGTTTGTATTGCTATCATTAAGAAACATATTATTTTACTATCAAGGAAATGCTGTGAGCTGCTAAGTCCCTCAGGCTATGCCTGTATCGTAACTTAAATAGATTCAGCACAAGCTTGTACTCTGTCCTGTGACAGCCCATACAGCTTATGTCCCCTGACAGTTTAGTCCCATTGCCATTTAGCAGTCTATTACACAATGCCTGGAAATAATCCAGAGGCTCTTCCAAATTGGCAGCATGGATGAAGACAGACAGATACTTTTAGCAAAATAGGGGTAAGGAAAATTCAGGTTTCTGGGCATGAGCTGTCCCCTGCCTTTTGCTCTCAGACTAAACAATTAACCTTGGTCTATTTTATGTTTTTATACAGACATAAGCTGATAGACTGACTCAATGAGGCCCTATTTCCAAGCATGTTGAAATCAGTGCAAGTACTTTGCTGACTTCAGAGGGGCTTACTGAGAATACAAAGCTGTACACACTTGTTTCTGCTTCTACTTTCCTCCATCACCAGCCCCAACCCAACCATGACAGAAAATTAGCCCATAGGTTTAGTACAGATATTTCAGCCAAAACGTTCAAATTCCTTAAGGATGGAATCCAAGACTGGAGCTGACCAAAATGATAAATTTGGATTCCTAAATACAAAATCAGAAACTATTATGGATAGTCATTAAAAGCTTTGAAAGCACTCATGGGCTTGTGTATGTTCTGGCAAGTTCGGTCCAAGTTCTACAATGCTGACTAGAAATATTTTACCCTTGAGTCTTTAGTTACAGAAAACAGTTGCATGGGCTCTTATGGACTACTAGAAACAACTGGTTCAACTACTACTGGTGCTCTAGTGAACTCCGTAAGAAAGTAAATAATAAAATTCTATATTCTTAAGAATTTTATTTTATATTTGTTTTTTTATTATTATTTTTTTTACATTTGAAGCATTTCAATGTCCGTATTGTTTTGAAGCTGGCAAAGAAAGTGGCCTTATAGGTGCGTAGGAATGAGATGTAACTGGAGATGGAGACATGTAACTTGTGAACCTTGGAAGTATGGGGTAACAGTCTAGGACAGACAGATTAATTTGCTCAGCCCCTTTACTCAGGGGCCGTTGTAAACTGTCACAACTAACCAGAGCTGGGATTCAGTCATCAGCATTAACTTTGGAAGATAATGTCCTCTGCAGTCAATTGAGACAACATGTGTTTTTCTGTCCAAATGGAGAGTCCAGCAATAATATTGCAATTCATTTGCACTCAGTTATAATGGTTGTTCACCATTCTTAATGTTAGCAATTTTGATCGAAGTCTTATTCTCTGCTTATATATAAAAGAAATCAGTAGACAATCAACATTTCTGAACTCTGAGTTTCATGTGGGTACAGAAGAGTAAATTTCTGAATAGCAAAATTTTACTATATAAAACCAAATTTAATATACACGTTATATTTATATATGTAAACATATATGTAAATATTAGTGTTTGGAAAATAATTGTGTAGTGAAATGATAAAATTCTGTTGAAAATCACATTGCTACAGAAGTGTAAGTACACGGAGCTCTTTTTATATTTCTATTCAATGAATTTACATATTGATTATACTTTTAACACAATATTAACAAAATACTGTGATATAAAAGTTTATTGAATTTTGCTATTGTCTGATTGAGACAACAGAAAATGGATTTGCAAGGACATGAAATAGTCTTTGGGCCATACAGCAGTTTGCACCATGCCTCTGTGGGGAACAAGGCAGTACGCTGCTGAGCTGATCCACACACTGCAGGCCAAGAAGAAGAGTTAGTGGCTCTGAGGTAGCTCTTAAGTGTTTGACTAGGTGGCTTGCTGTCATATCTGAACAGTAAATTGTCTCTTTCTAAAAATGTGTAGAAGTCAAATCCAGGGGAAAAAAAACCTAGTAAGAATATCCCCCAAAATGGGTCTTTGCATTGCCAAACTTCATCTTCACCATTAAATAGAAACAACATTTTAATTTGCTTTCTTCATTATTCTTTTTTCCTCTTTGCTCTACTAGATCAATATGCATTCTGTCGCTATGTGATTGACATGTTTGCGCACGGGGATTTTTATCCAGGTACTTTCCTACATCATTGAACTTCTAACATTCTTCTGTTTTCCTGAGAATTTCTGCTTCTTTATGCACTGAAAGTGTGATTTGTGTTGCTGAAAGGTCAAACAAGTGCAAAAAAGATTGTGCAAATAGTTTTAATAAAGCATAAGATCTATTGGCTGTCTTATTAAAGCTTTTAATTTTCTGTCTTCTACGCATGAATTAAAATTAAGGTTATGTTAAAAGTAGAGTCAAATGAAGGGTACAGAAATTGCTAAAATATTCCATGCTGCAAATAGCAAGCCTTAACCTTAACGGAATGCTTCAAGAAATGAACTGTTGTTGCTCTTAGTATACGAAATATCTTAGCTGAGCCATCACCTCTGTGCTTTATCTTCCCTCTTCCCACATCTCCATGCTTATCCATTCTAACACACAAAGTTCTTAGGCAGAAAAGTAGCTAACGCTACTGATCATGACTGATTACCGTCTCATAATTTTAGATCAATTTGCCCAGACCTTATTTAGTTGACACTGTTCCTTCTGAAATCATAATGGAAATCATCCAACACAACAGAACATGATAGAGAGGACATAATCCTAGAAACTATAAGCAATCGTATCTATGAAGAATCAGGGATAAAACATGAAGATACATCCTAAGCATTACAAGTTTTGTTTTGTCGTTATTTGAACAAGAAGTTCTCCACTGGTACTCATCCGAATTGTCTGTGTTTCATTATCTCTACTTTGTACCCTTGCTCTTCTCTTGATGTGCTCTGGTACAGCCAAAGCTAGGAAACCCTAAGGATGTAGCTGAGAAATGCAGTCTCTCAAAATGGGGAGGGTGAGGACACAGTTATTTGCGGAGAGAAAACGAATAACCTTGGTATGTTAAAGGGTGAATGTTGGCCTTTTCTCAAAGAATGACATGGAGAGAGTCATAGTTGCATTAAAAGAGAGAAAAATATTATATCACCTCTGGGTTTTTTAAAGGCAGTTAGTTATAAATAGATGGACTGATCTTCATCTAGGCTCAGAATGTGAGAAATATTAGAAAACCTTCCAGAGACCTTCATTTATGCTTTAATTTACAAAATAACTCCCTGTACCAGATGTGATTCACCCAGTCTCTGGCTTTACGCTGCTGTATCATTAATAAAACAAAACGTGGAGATCTCTCTTGGAGTTCTCTTGACGTCTGCAAGCAGCTCTGACATGTGTCAGAGCCCTTTCTCCAGACAGCTCCCTGGGCTATTTGGCACTCTCCTAAGGCAGAGCAGACCTGCTGTGGGAAGGGCATTTTGGAGAAGATTGCTTTCCAGTTTTTACCTTTCCAGACACAAGAAAACTGGAATGACCTTGAAGGAAGGCATGGGGATAGACAGGGGTGTCTGTAGTGAGTTGAATTTCAGAAGATAAAATACACAGCTATCTGCTCTTTCTTCCTGATATTTGCCATGCACCTCTTCACTGTGCTATGACAGAGTTGTGCTGAGAAATCACAGAATAAGCATAGCTGAACAGATATTCAGTGGTCATTGGATGGTCAGTTACCTCTACAGGTAAACAAATAGAGAGACAGCTCAAGGCCTCAGAAAGCAGAAACAAATCATAAAGGTGCTTAAATAATCTGATTTCTAGGAAGAAGGTAGCTCCATAACTTAGGGTTTCCAAAAGTCCAGGGTGAATCCACCTGTGAAACAGATGCTTTTTGACTTGCTAAGTCATTTGTTAACATGAAAACTTAAATGTTGTGAATGGTTGTTGTGGAAAAACATGACGTATATTTGTGAAATTTAGGATAAAATATTGCCTTCAAAATCAGATTTAGTCAACTCACAGTCTGTGAGAAAAAATGCTGAAAAATTCAGACCATGTTTCTGAGAAGCAAGGTAAAGGCCCTATGTGCTTAGTTTTGTGCTATTTACAGAAATTGCTGAATGCCACTGAACACTTAGCGTTTGCTACTGCTTTTCACATGTAATGCGCCCATTCCACACTGGCCTTTGTGAACTGAATTATGATAATTCATTTTCTTGAATAGATAGGTGTGGGGAAAACACCAAATCCCTTTAATATCCCTAATAACCAATTACTTTACAATGTGATATATTTCATCCTTTCTTTGTTTTATATATGTAATGCTAAATTACATTATCTGAACAAAGAAATGCAAGGGCGATCCATTTAAGGAATTTTATTACAGTCAACCTGACACTGCAATACTTTAAAATCAGGGCTTGTGTGTGTCAATCACTGCAATTCCATTCAGTATTTATTCTCTGTTTGTACTTACAGAATATCTGTATTACTGAAAAAATCATATTAATTATTGACAATATTAAAAAATTTTAGGTTTATATAAATGTATACACTATTTTAAAGCAGAGTATACTACTTAGCTTAGCATTTTATAGTGATCATATAGTTAAAAGCAACACCCATATTCTTACATTTCCTGAATTACATACCCTTTTCAAATTAAATCACTTAATTTATTTTGATAGTCACTTGAACAATATATTGGAGATAAGTTTATGTTCTTGCTTTGCTTTCAAAAATTGAGGCTGAAATTTTTTTCATTTACTCAATGTTTTACATTGTTAATGTAGATGTAGCACTAAAAAAATGAATGAAACATTCATTCCATTATTCCAGTGTACACGATGGATCTGTAAGACACCGTAGAAAGGAGAATTCTTGCTAAGCTGCTTCATGAAGCATCCACAGTCACTTCTTTGTTTCTCTGATCAGTATTTGTCCCTGACATTGAGTAGTTTCATGCAAATCCTCCTTTAACTCCTAATAATTATATCAATATAAATTATCTTCTAAAATTTCTGTTTTACCTAGTGTAAAAGAGTATCTGAGGTCCTCATACCTTTAGAACAGATATCAGTGGAGTTTTAGCCATTACCACAGATAGGCTTTTCTAGATCAGAAGTCCAGCTTTTTAATATCTTGACTGCAACAGTGGCCTAGTCTGGATTCTTCTGAGAAATGTATATACCACCGTCTTGAGCTCTACTATATACAGGATGAAAATCAACTTTCTGATTTTATCTGAGAAAGTACAGAGCTTGAGAATATATTTTACTTTCTGTCTAACTAGCATGTGTGGCAATTTTTCAGAAGGACTGTTGAACAATTTTTCCACCAAAAGACAGGCTTTCTGATCTTACTTATCACTGAATAACAGTTTTGCAGCCAAGTATGGACAGTATTGTCTGAGCATTAACAAAATGCTTTATCCAAATTGCTTTTTATTCCTTTTGAATTCCTATGACTGAATTTGCATTTCTGTCAGGATTCTAAGTTGCACTTCTAAAGCTTTAAGACCTTCAGAGGAAGACTTGTTTTTTTAATAGATGTTGCGACAGATTTGTTCTGTCTGCCACCTCTATTCTTTTACTGACACTGATACTTCTGAGGCCCAAGATACCCTTTCTGATTTAAAAGGCCTCTGAATTTCTTTTGGCTAGTTTCATGGATAAAGTCGGTTCCATGTATTTGATAATTAATTTAGTATTCTTGAATTTTGTTCTGAGTGATATTTCTGGTGTTCTTCTTCATATTTTTATATATTATTGGTAGGAAAGAAGATTATATTTTAGTACACATCTTTAATTTTATCATTATAAATATTTCCTTGCCTTTAGGGAGTTTGAAATCTTCACTGACACGGATGGCAGTTCAGTGATAGTGTCTGATCACTAATTTAGCATATAGTACATTACTCTAAGTTAACTGGATCCACTCTATTTTCTTCACCCTCTGAAATACTCTACTCATCTGCTTTCTCTGCAATTTTACCACATGCTTTATCCAGAATACCATAAATGACATTTTCTGCATTGCTCTGGCAGATCAAGTTGTTCCAGTGAGGATCTTTTCTTTGCAACTATCTAAAGAAACAATTATTTGTATGACTCTCCTTTTGCATGCCTATCTCAGCATGTGGTTTTGCATGCTGCATACTGCTGAATTAAGTGATAAGCATCTTTTTGTTGTTTGATGCTAACTTGGCACCTTTGTTTCCTGCAGATATACTAAATATTTCTGTTCAGCTTTTGTTTTTATTTTAATTACTTGGAAGTTTATTTCAGTTAATTTTAGAATCATAGAATCATTTGAGTTGGAAGGGTCCCTTAAGATCATCTAGTCATCTTCCCTGCACTGAACAGGGACACTTACTGCTAGATCAGATTGCTCATAGCTCCATCCAGCCTGATCTTGAGTGTCTTCAAGCAGGGGATATCTACCACCTCTCTGGGCAACCTGTTCCAGTGTCTTACCAGCCTTATCATAAAAAAACTTCTTTATATCCAGTCTAAATCTCTCCTTTTTTAGTTTGAAACCATTTCCGCTCATCCTATCTCAGCAGGATCTGCTAAAGAGTCTGTCCCCTTCTTTCTTATAGCCCCCTTTAGATATGTGAAGGATTAGTTTTCCTTTACTTTACTGAATTCATTTTACTGTGTTCCAGTTTCTGTTAAAAAACTTGCATTTCACAATACCTTGTCCTCACTAATGGATGATCTTTAAAGTTGGCTCATTGACAACAACGATAGTGATAAATCAGAAAGCTTAGATATGACATTATTGTCAGTTTAGCATATTTAAAATCTTTGCACTACTACACTCAGCTACCTTATGAAGCTTATACCATCAAATGACCATATCCAAAAATAGCTGTACTGCAAAAGTATGTGGCCATAACACTTTCTTTCACCAATCTACCCTCGTATGTTTATTGCGTATTTCCAAAGTCCAAAGTAGACAGTCTTGCTAATGTAATGCTATTGACATAACATTTGCAAAGGAGGATCTCATCAAGATTTCTGGCGCATGTATACTGCAAGAGTGTATATCCTACAATGGAAAAGTCACTCCACTTTCTCATTAAAAATTCATCCAAGTCTTGCCCAGTGTGCTATATGTTAACAAGAAGTAGATATATAGACGTACATGAAATATAGACTGTTAACAAATTCAGACAAATTGTGACCAGATTCCATAAGAAATCCTACAGATAGCTTGGTCTCAGAAAGAAGTGACAGACTGAATGACCTCCGTGTCTATAATGGTTTTACAATACTTATCTCCTATTTTCCATTGTCAAGAGGTATTCAGTTGTAGAGCAAGGATTATTTATATTATATAAAGGTGGTAAGAGAAGTACAAGACAGTGCCAGTGTGATACTTACCATTTAATATCCAAAATGATTTATGGACATACTGATATAAATGTACATCAGTATTTTTAAGATCACGGAGAAAAAAAAAATTGCTGTGTAAGATCTGAGAGTATTGAGTAAATAATTTTGAAAGTAAAGATGCCTGCATTTGCTGTGGGGAGGCTATAGCACTGGAGTTTAATACTTTCACTCTTCTGTTCAGATAGCAAAACTCTTTAAACCATTGAACTATTTTTAAGTGCCACTCTTACCTGACTGAAGACTATGATGTGTTGTGGATATATCAATGACAACTTTTCACTTTGTTACATCAGATTTACATGGGGGAAACTTTGTTACAAGTGCAGTTCCTCTCATAGGGTATTTGATGCAGGAAAAACAATAATTCAATAAAAAATAGCATGATATTTGCTTCTTGTTTAGAGAAATTCAGCAAGAGAAACTGTTGGCAGAGTCACAGTCTTTCAAATTTGCAGGAGAACACTATAAAACCCATATATATAACTGTTGTTGTTGTTGTTGTTGTTGTTGTTGTTGTTGTTGTTAATGTTATTATTATTATTATTTGGCGGAGGGGAGAGCAGTTTTCTGATGCTCCCTACTCAGTAGTCCCCTCCCCTGGAGTACAAAATAAGCAAAATGGGTATTTGCATTAGCGAAATGCTAAAGGGAAAGATTGTATGCTGTGAAAATTTTCCAGTTTTACTTTTTAAACAGGGAAGGTACCTGACAACCTTCTCCCTCTCAAGGCAGTGCTGTACCCCAAAAGTTATGGAGACTCATTTAGACTGATGTTTAGAGCTGGCAGTTAATTATCCATAATTGTTTATGAAAAAAAAATGTTCATATGATCAAACTTGGCAGTACATTTGTTTCTGCTGATGACATAAATGGAGATGATTCAATGACAGAAGCATTTATTCCACTAGTGATCTCCTGGGAGAATTCCAAGTACAGTCTGAAAAGAAAGAAGTAATAAATTGAAATTATGTTTTAATTGTTGAAAAATGTCAACTGATTTATTAATTAGCAATTCTTGCAATAGTTTTAGCTGTCATTAAGTGTCTAAATATTGCTTCTTTACATTTCAATTCTGTTATACAAAACTATGAGAAGATGTCCTCTGGTGTCATTTCAGTATGGTTCTTCTTTGTGACTCCCTTCTCACTCTAGTAGATGTGTCTATTTGGGTAAATTCTGGAGTGACATTGATCTTCTAATGGGGACGTTATCAGCACACAATCCTGACACCATCCCAGTGTGGCAAATCAGCTATCTATTACTGCCTGTTTATATCATCCCACTGTGAATCAGTGCCAGATGCTGGCACACCAAGCTGCATCTGTCAACACTCTTATGGCACTTTATTGTAACTTTGCCAAAAATAATTTCAAATGACTTTCACTGTCTCAGAAGCAGCTACCCAGGGAATGCTTGGCATTCTGATTCTGTGGAGAGGAACTGATTCCTTTCTTTAATAGTTCATTGCAAGTCACTCTGTGGAATCAGCTATGTGGTATAGTGTAAACTCAAAACCTTTGACATTACAAGGCTAAATTTTTGATTTTAATTGAAATAAACCAATTGAATATGAAAGACTATACTAACAAATTATTGCCACAGTATTATTGCTTTTTTATTCTTCCTCTTAGAATCATAGAATCATAGAACCCTTAAAGTTGGGGGGGCCCTTAAAGGTCATCTAGTCCAACTCTCCAGCAATGAACAGGGACATCGACAGATAGACCAGGTTACCCACAGCCTGATTCAGCCTCGTCTTGAAAGTCTGCAGGGATGGGACATCTATCATATCTCTGGGCAAACTTAGGATAACTAGAGCAATCTTCTCTTATTTTATGTAGATATTTCATGTAGTTCATTAACAGAAATTCCAATCAAAGGTCATTTCAAAAAATTCTCTAATAATATGTGAAAAACCTAAAATCAAAAAACTCAGACACTTTAGTTTTGAAAGTAAGTTACTCAGAAAATTAAAAAAAAAAATCCAACAAATCTTTGTTTCTAAAAAAACAAGCATCAGCCTTAAGATCATATGTTTGTTTCCTAGATGTTTAATGACTTCAAATGTGGGGAAAAACACAACTGAAAGAAAGAGGCTCATATTCAGTCCTAGACTGAGTAGCTTTTAAAAATCAGTATATTAAAAATAACCTAATGATTAATTATACTGCAGGTTTTGCTGATGGCATCTGTATTTGAAACACATATAGAATTAGTTATTTGTAAGGATTACAAATGATTTTCATCAAAAAAGCTAAGATCACATTATAAGCAAGGTTGGTAGCAAAGTCTGTTACTAAAGTTACTAAAGCAAATACCTCTGAAAAACTTCAGTTAGTAGAGTTCAAACCTTATCTTGACAGATTATTCTTCTAGCAAAGATGGAAGTTTCCTTCCCCTTTTTCCACTTAGTCTTTCAATACATGGTTATGCAACAGAGTTGACAGAGCAAATAGCACGTAGAGTTCAAAAGACACTCAATGCCCACACAAAGCATTAAACATCAATAATTTTTTTGTATTTTTCTGTTAGTCTTGACAACAGAATCCTTTCATTCCATATGATCTTCATTTACACAATTCCCAGGTGGTGGGGAAGCATTGTGTTAATAGGCTGCAGTTATTCTGTGGGGGAAATAGGCATGCATGGCTCATAATTTTAGTCCTGAAATACTTTGGTGGCATATAGCATCATATTTAAGTACAATTGCAAAAATGTTTGTAATTCATTGCATCTCACTTACATATCCAAAAGTTAATTGCCAGACTCTAACCTTTAGATGTCTTTATAGCCAATGGTATGAAATGGAAGCCTCCAGAGAACGATTTAATCCTAAAAGAGATGCCTAAGATAGAAAAGATGAATCACCCTTTGAAGGTACCAATTTCTTTCCATTGACTATAAATGGATCCCTCGGGTGACTTATCTAGATTTAACTGCCTAAAAGTTAACTTTTAAAAGTCTAAAGCTGGTTGAAAAAGAGCCCGCAAACATTCAATAAGCATGCTAAAAATATTCAATCAACGATTTTGTTCAAATAAAGGCATAAAATGACATGTTTTCATGTAAGATTTCAAATGGCATTATTAGGAGCAGCTGTTAGCTCAGCCAAGAAGTCAGCAATGCTACTCTAAAAAGTATGAAAAGTTGAAGAAAAGACAATAGCATTTTGGAAATGAGAGAAGGGGAAAAGGAAAACTAGAGAAGAATAATTTCTTGGAAGTATATAGAGAGCATTCACTTTCTGAACATTCCAAACAAAAGAAGCTTAAATAGCCTTGTCACACACACAAAAAAGCTACAATATTTATTGCTTTGACTTTAATTGAATTTAAGCCACTTGGAATTTTTACGCTCTCTATGCCTAGAACATTCCTTTAGTTCAGAAAACTTCTGTTATGTGAGTTCATATGTAGGCATGGTAAGTCAAGTCAGTTTCCCAAAAACCAGAATGAAGTCCTGCAGCACAAGGAATGGAACTCATGAAAGCAGGTCTCAAGACTGTTCATCCTAAAAATAACCTCCTACAGGAAACAAAAATCTTTCCTGGGAAAAGGAAAGGGAGCAGAAGAATCAAACTTTAGCAGAATCAGTTTGGATAAAGTGATGATTATCTTCAGTATTAGAGTTCGTCTGTTCCAGAGTATCTCACCATCCTTCTTAGCCTTTACAGAAAAGCAGAAGCTTCAATGGAAATTGTTTCAGCCTGAAATAATTCAAGCCTTGTATACTGTTGTGCTGTAGAAACAACATTTGATGACAAGTGTTGCATTAAACCTAACACCATCACGTTTTAAGGGATGCAAATTTTAGCCTCAAATTTTAAAAATTCTGTATTATCAATATGATAATTTATTAATAACAAAGAGTCTTACCTTGAAAGGTATTATAAACTTAATGCCTACCTAATATTTAGCTAACATTGATTTCAGTGGGAGTGACAAACAGGAGTTAGTAGCAAACACCGCTGCAAAACTGGACCCTAGTCCTGATATTTCATCTAATAGAATCTCAGTTCTTTTCTCCCTAACTGCAAATTGCATTATTGAAATACTAACTGCAGAAAAATGCTTATAGATTCACTCTCTTTGGTGACGGTCAGGTAACAGTCATTAATATTTTCTTCCTTTCTTTCTGGAAAAAGAATCAGAGATGTGGAAAACTTCTTGGTTTGTGCTCACAGCTATTTGGATTCCATTGGATTTCCAGTGATTTCAGTAATAATTATATTCATTATTAGCAAATATCTCTGATTATAGTGAGAGATGATAGCATCTGTAACTTGATTTCGTTATTGTTTAACAAGACTTTGCACATGCATACTTTTTTGAAAACAACATAAAGTTTTTGCAGTCCTGAAGTAATGTCCAATTAGCTTTCCTGACTTTAGAACTAAGTGTATTTGGACTAATGACAGTTGGAACAACAGTACATACAGATAAACCAAATACAAATAATTCACAAATTACTGAGCAGTGATCCCATGGCATAGTCAGTCTATTGCCTTTCACCATAACAGCTTATCAGACCCTTCCATTCTGTTTAATTGTTAGCAGAAAATATTTAATTGTGCTGTTTTCTTTTCTCTGTTTTAATTGTTTTCCTGTGGATACTTCATATTGTGAAAAGTATTAATCTGTACCAACTCCAGATATTCATGTTAATTATACTAGGGATCACTGGATATTATACCAATTTATTAAAGGCTATTTAGAGAGAGGGGGAAAAGCTGGATATGTCTCTTCATTTTATAATCTGTTTGTACAGTCTTTTTGCATTCCAGTATGCAACAATAGCAGCCCATTATTTTAGTAGAATAACTCATCTTTTTCACTGCCCATGAACTCAATTGTTTAGCTGTAAATATTTATAAACATAGTATGTAGGATTACCTTTACCCACTAAATGCAGATGATAAGTAGTGGGAAGAAGTAGAGTCAGCAGTGGGAGATGAGTATCTTGTGATGATGACAATAGTACGGAAGCAAGCTCACACAAAAATATATAAATAAACTTCCCATTCATTGACTCTTGGCCACGCTGAGTAAAATTTTTTACACAATGTACAGCTGAAGTATGGTGCAATTACTGGTGACATAATGAAATGGGATGCTAAAGCACTATAAGTCTGATGTTTCTATTCAGTTTTCTCCTTTTAATGTCAGGCTGTGTGACTTAATGTGTACTGAAAAAAAAGTTAAACTTTATTCCTTAAAAACTTCAATCTTTTAAACATAAAAATATGAACAGTTTTCACAAGGTACAGACTGAGTGAAAGAGGGATTTTGGAGCCTCCGTGTGTAAAAATCTCTGGAAAAGAATTCTCAGCAGGTACATTGTTGTAAGTGAATTTAACTGCACAGCTCTCTGGTGCAACTAAGATATGTTACATAAATTTCTGGTTGGAACCAGTAAAGCTGGTTGTAGGTTCAAACAGTGAATATCACTCCCATAGCTCTACCCTTGTCTCTCTTGCTTGCATCACTTTTATACTTCTCATGCACATTTGTTCTGTGTGAGATACAGACCCACAGGCAAAGAAAAAAATACCAGGCAAATTCCCACCTGTGAATTTGGTAGCTGCATGAGAATGTACTAACTGATGTTCACACAAGCTCTGTGAAAATGAGCCAACGGAAATTCATTCTCATTCAGTTATTAAACTAAGTTGGACAAGACAAATATTTTCTCTTCAGAAACATTATTAAAAAACCTACATGGATTTGAATGCATATGTGCATGCATATGTACACATGTGCTCATACATGCACAAGTACCTAATATATTGTATAGGTGTAAATGTGTAATTACATTTGGGAATGCATCATTAAAAATAAAGGATGAAGTCAAATATCTACATATTAAAAATAGAAGACTATGAAGTTGCTGCTGCTATTTAGTAGGCTCCTTGAGAAAGGAAATTTAATCTTTCACCTTACTATATTCTAAAAAGCATTTAGATTATCAGTTTGTAACCATCCTTCCTGCACCTTTACTGTTAACCTATCTGTCCTTGCTTTTAGCTTAATAGGTGGTTGACCTCCCAGGGCTGTTAGGTTACTTTTAATAAGCTAGGATTTGTTATCTGTGTGTTGAGGGAGGAGTAACATGCTTTATGCACAAGTTAGACACTGAGTTCCAATACTATCTGCACTATTTAAAATCCAAGTGGAACACAGAGTTTTAACATTTTCATATGCATCATAATAATGACTGGCAAATAGCCAGAATATGGTAACAGAATATGAAAATTTAAAGCTACTAGTAATTTGTAGACATACTGTAAAAGTGTTTTTCCTTAGTTGATATCAACCCCATGCAAAATGAGACTTTTCACTGTGTATGGGGCAATTATCCACTTATAAAGGCCCATAACCTGAGTGTAATCGAAAAACTGAAATACTTGCTGTCTACCAGGACAGACTTCCCTGAAATCTTCCTTTTATTATACATTAATTTTATCATAACTGTTAAAAATTGAGATCCATTACGCCCATTAAGATTCTATTTAAACTATTTTTTCCCATTTGACAATATTTTCTTATCACTTTCAATTTAGGTAACTAAATTAAACTCGATCACCACTGTTATCTGGATTTTGTTTCTTCTGCCATAGTCATCCACACTCATTGCATCTCCTCTAGGTAGAAGTGGCTGGCTTTATCCCATCTGTCTGTTGAGAATGGAGCCCGTCTCTTACCAGCTCCCAAACTGAGCCAATGAATTGTTTGAGATGATGCTATTTGGTACAGATCAAAATTGTCAGGTATCATTCAAAAAATGTTTCATGCTATGTGTGTTTGTATTCCAGAGCCCAATAACATTTCCAGGCACCATTTAATTTACTAGTCTACAGAAAACTATCATGTATTCAGAAGTGTTCTTTTCTCGGAAAGATTGCCTATTTAGGGCACCTGCATTTCAGTTCCTTCCTTCCTTCCCCAAAGTGAGTATTGGCATTATTCAGAACAGTTACACAGTCTCTTGATCTTCAGCTATTCCATCACAATGGAAAATGATTTGCTCATAGTTTTTCATGCACATATACTGTGGCAATAACCTTCCTCAGAACAGTGAAAGCCCAACTTCTGAAGAATAATGACTAACAACAAGGGAAGCTCAACTTTAACTTCAAGTAACTTACATGTCAAAACTGGAAGCCTAGACAGAACAGCGGGATTCCATTAAGATTTCAATCCTCTAAAAGCATATTTGGCAGTCTTATCTCATTCTTCTAGTCCATTTCTTTCTCTGAGCTTCATGAAACATTTGATCTGAATCTATGTTTCATAATAAATGATTCTGCAAAGAGCTCACTTACCTGATTTTTTTTTTATTTCTACTATCATTAAGGAAAAATACCACATCTGGGCAAGTCAAGATTTATTTGAAGATATTTTTCTGCCCTATTTGAGAGATGCTGCCAAAGCATTGGTACTACTGGCCTGTAGGATTCCTGATGTTCAGATAACCAAGGCTTGGATGTGAGAAAGATATGAGTGGAGTTGTTGGAGCAGGTCCAGAGGAGGGCCACAGAAAAGATCATAGGTCTGGAGCACTTCTTCTATGAGGAAAGGCTTGTCCAGCCTGGAGAAGAGAAGTCCCCGGGGAAATCTCATTTCAGCCTTGCAGTACTTAAAGGGAGCTTATAAACAGGAGGAAGACCAACTTTTTACACAAGCATATAGTGATAGAAGAAGTGGGAATGGTTTTAAACTAAAAGAGGGAGATTTAGTATAGATTTTAGAAGGAATTTTTTTACTCAGAGAGGGGTAAGGCACTGGAACCAGTTGTCCAGAGAAGCTGTGCATGCCCCAGTCCTGGAGATGCTCAAGGCCAGGTTGGATGGGGCCCTGAACAACCTGATCTAGAGGGTGGCAACAAGGAAATCTTTAACATCTCTTTCAGCCCAAGCCATTCTATGATTCAATGATATAGGGAAGTTTACAGTCATCATCTCGCTTTCCGTAATGGTATCGTTTCTCCTTGTATGCAATTGCAGTATTCCACCCTTTACAGTGCTTTTAGTTGTTTTAGAATAATACTACTCTCAGAAGTATCTTCTTTAATTGCATTATCTTTTGATTTAGAAAGTTAAACTTACCAGTTAACGTCATTGCAGCAAAATTGAACTGACAGATCAGAGAAGAAAGAAAACCTGTATGTTTTGCTGTTATCATAAGAAATCTATATATCCTCAACACTTGGGCGTGATATTTTTGACACATGTGGAAAGATGCTTGCTAGAATGAGAAAAATAAGATAATTAAAGTTTGTCTTGCATTCCTTATCATGCAGTATAAAATCTAAAATATTCATAAACCAAGTCAGAAGAAATTTCTTTATCACATCTCAAATGATTTAATAAACATTGATGACAGAAGTTTCACAGATCATGACAACTGTAGCTTAGTTTCAATGAAGTATCCATTTTAGTAGCAAGTGTCTTACATCTCCTAATCATCTTTGCAGCATGTTTTTTTCCTTTCAGGCAGTAGAGGAAGATACTCATGTCTTAAAATGACACTTTCCCTTGGTAAGCACATTCCAATGAGCTTAAAGTCAAAACATCTCATTCTTTATCAGTCTCCATCAGCTGTATATGTTCTCAGATAGCTGTTTACAATATCCTATATGGAGGTGTCTGTAGCTCAACTGTATGAAAAGATTAGGCATAGAAATTTACGCACACTTTTGTGTTTGCAACTACAAGCCTTTTGGGGAATCAAACCCTAATAAATAATTGTCAAATTATTTGGCTTATCGTATTGTGGAAGAATAAAGACTACGTGTGAAATGAGGAGCAAACAAACATGCAGCTTATAAATGCCGGAGATATGATATGGCTGTATTTCTAAAGCAGAGAGGTAACTGTATGTCCAGTAATAACAGTAGTATTCTGTGTAATGACTTCTTGTAATTCATGAATTAGATTGGTCATCTACAGGGATCTTTAAACATATCCTGTCTTCCTCTTATTTACAGCGTAGATATATCCAGCTGGCCAGTGCTGGAGTCAAAATAGACACCATTAATCCTAATGGTCTGATCTACTGAGGCTCATTCTTCATTTTCAATTTATGAATTCTCCTTAGTGTAGAAAGCCATATATGCTTTATAACTTACAGAGGAAAGAAAAAGGAAGAGAAAAGAAATTTGACTTAGGGTATCCACTTTAACATATTTCATCAAAAGAACGGATAAAATATTTATTCAGCTACTGTCCTTTGCATTCCCATCAAAGTGAATAGAGATACATTTAATAACACATGGAAACATTAAAGAGGCTTTTTATCCGAGTGGATGGGAACCTGTTCAGAACAAACACTCTGGCCTAAGGGAAAGTTTTTGATCTGTGAATCTTAAGATTTTGGTGCTTAAAACACTCTCATGTTAGATCATGTGATCAATTTGCATGAAATAAATGATTTGCTTAAAACTTGTAAAACTGTAAAACAGAACTTGACAAGTCATTAGCAATAAGTGGTATTGCATTGGCGTTATACCAACTACCACTGGTACAGTCATTAGAAAACTGCTGCTACAGCAGAGAACAGGAAAATAATGGGGCCATCCTGTACTTTGACCTAAAGCTATTAGGTCAGTGCTCTACACAGTAGATACCACACTGGAATCCAAATTATTGGCTACCTTTCTTTCTTACTTACCTACTCAACATTCCAAGGCACTGCACTTTATTATTTTTAATACAAAGCAATTGGTCTAAATTGTAACATTTACTGTTTTTTCCATCTGTTATACTGACCTAATACAAATACAAATTAAATATAAAATAAAATGAAAACAAATATCAACCAATAGTCCAAACCTCTAATCCAAACTAGCTGAAAGAATAAGATTATTTCCTCATTTTTCATTAAGATTTACACTGTTTTGGTTTTCCTTCTGAACTAGGAATTCAGTTAATGAACTTTCTGTACATTGCAGAGGTTATGAATGTAACATTTCTGTTTGCATTGGAAACAAATGTTATTCAGCATCTTGTTAGTCCAGTTAGCAATTTCATGATGTTTTTTTGAATCACAAACTGGAAAATTATGGCTAGACATCTGGATTCCTGAAGTTTGCCTACTGTTCATTTCAGTCACAAGAGGCTAGTGACATTCTGTGATGAGATCAGTAAGCATTCAGTTGTGATTACTACCAAGACAAGATTTATGTGTAAAACCTGAGATTTTTACCATTTGTTGCATAGTGCCTTAAGTGCATTAATTTTGTCAGTGGCTCAGGCATGTAAGTCAAGTTTGAGTAGCACCATGTGTGATATTTTATATGAATTAGCAGGTGATCTAACCTACAAGCTGGCAATTATTCACCTGTAATCATATGTATGCTGATGAGATAAAACAACATTGAGACTATGGTGCTTAAATTTCACTGCTGTCTTCAAGATGATGTTTTTCTCACGGTGCTCAAATCCCACTGCTGTCTTCAAGATGATGTTTTTCTCATACATTCCCCATGAGCATACATACCTTTGTAAATGAGAAGGGTAAGTATGATACTGCAGTTTCCAAGGCTCGTTTCAATCTTTATTTCTCTTCTGAGTCTATCACCAAGCATGAGGCATGCCTTTGAGTTTTGTTGTGGAGCTGGAGCTGAAATCTAACAGCCTGATAGATTGTGGGCTCTGGTGCACTGTATGCTGGTGCATATGACTGTATTTGTATTGTATTTCACTAATAAATATATTTCATGGGATACTCAAGAAATTGTGCTTTCCAAGTGACAATGACATGGTAGCTAATAAAAATAAATAAAAATATAAGGACAAAAAAATAAATAGAAGAAAATTGGGAAACCTCAGACATTAAAAACCAGAAAATAAATATAAGTAACATAAGTGTGCAGTAAAACTGTTCGTGAATATTTGAAGAAAGGAAGTGAAAAATATTTCACTTCAGCATGGAAACTGGGCACCTGGTTAGTACGGAAAGTCCCAGTTTAAGTCTATGAGAGAGTACAGTTCATTACTCCAAGAGAGTTGGGATATTTTACTTGGCAGTTGGAATCAGAAGTTAGGCAGTATTTACAAGTGCACAACCTGTTTGGTGTTGGATAACTAAGAACAGTCCTTGAGGATGAGAAGCATAATATTTTTTAGCAGTGTTTCTAGAAGTTCATAGTAAGTGGACTAGAGGGAAAAACTGAAGATCATTTGCCTCACAGAAGAAAATATGTTTTTACTGTAGAATAGATATCATGAATATGTAACCTTATTATTATAGTATTATTCTTCTGAGGTTTTTAATCTAGTGAAGAAAAATGGACCAGTAAGCATTTCAGCACATGCTCCAGTCACTTGGTCTTTATTGATTTAAAATGTATCTCTTAAAGTTAAATCACTACATTTTTTGAGAAATACATTTTATTCCTATGGCATCTGGTCAATAATAGCTTTTATGTGAAATGTAATATTTTAAACATGAACAATTCTGAAGGGAAATCATCATGGTGAATCTGCTCAAACTTTTAGTTAATGTATTTTCCATGTTTCTTAACCTGTATATTCATGTGCAGGACATAAGGAAATGGTATCACCTCGTCTTCTTCTAGAACATAGCCCAAGAAAGAAACCAGCAGCTATTGAAGGCAAGTTTGTCTTTTTTTTTCTCCTTTGTAGGTTTCTATGTATTAACTTGATGCTCTGTTCTGTTCAATAATTATTATTTTTATAAATATATAACATAAAACCGTCAAGTGTCTAGGCCTAGAGAATGAATGATGTAAACAAGTTTGCATTGCAGGACCTAAAAATTACTTTCAGTCATCCCACAGATGGCTCAGGGGATTGTCTGCATGAAAAAGATTGCAAACTGAAGCACAGTCTCTAAAATGGTTTGGATAGTGTCCAGCTATATGTTGCCATCTAACTGTAAAACATAACCATCATTATCCTATTAATTTACTTTGATTAATCTTTGAGCTATTATTCAGGCACTTCTTCTGTGTACTTTCTACAATAATGAAGATAATATTTCTGGCTGTATAGTTATCTCCATTGTTAAAACCACTGAAAAAATAATATGTACATATAAAGTCAGATCTTACTTTCAGAAGATTAAAACATAACCCTTCAACCGAATTATGTTGCTTACAGTATAATCATATCAGTGAAGTTGTTGAAATATACCTTTAGATTTTAAAATGGACTATGTATGATGACTTAAAACTACTACTGCAACATGCATTCTTGGTCACTACACCAAAATACTTATTAATACAAAATATATTAGTCTTCTTATGTAATTATTTAGCAGATTTCATATAATTAAGTCACTTGGTCATGCCACAGAATTTTCTAATAGAGGTCTTAGTTCTAATATATTCAGAAATAAGTTGCAGTCAAAAAAACAAAAACAAACAAACAAAAAAAAAACAGGATAGCTGCATCATAACTAACAAAAGCTACAAGATTTGCCTGCATTTGTAAATGGAAAATGAGAGAGAGTTTTTTGGCAAAACATACGATTGAAACAAGGACTTAAATAATCTGATATTTCTCTAAGGTGATTATTGTGAATTAGAATGTTTGGATAAAAGCTGTCAAGTGACTTAGCTATTACCTTAGAAAAACAAAACAAAACACGGTATTTCTTGATAGACACACTGTTTGAAGGAGTATAAATCGGTGGTTACTGTGACACAATACAGTATATAAATAGATTTGCAGTTCTGCCTATTTGAGGCAAATGTTCAAACTCTGCTTATCAGCAAAAAGAAGTCCATGCAATGTTAAACACTGTTATCCAGCAATTAGCCATAATGGAAAAAAAAAGCATAGTAGAAAAAGACCGCTGCATTTGTTGAGTGATAAGCTTCATCTTTAAATATAACTGTTACGCAACATGAACCAGCAACAAATTAGCGTGAAGTTCTTGATTTTCAAAATCATGAGGTGCATGCAATTACTGCAATTGCACATGGAAATGAGTATTTATGACCATTTACACATTTCTGTGTTTCATTAGCTCATTTATGCATGCAACTGAGTTAATTGTGAATGTAAATTAGACACTCATTTGGCAAACAAACTGGGGGGCAGATTTTATGCTCACAATCATTCAACTAAATTCAATTTAAGGCTCAAGGCCTATCACTAGGATACAACACCCATGCAAGATTTTTGGTGTAAAGAACAAAGGAAGAATTACTTGTAAAATGCTGCTATTAAAAGCTGTTATAATGTAGTACTGTATGTTTTTATATATATATATATAATATGGGAAGCAAACAAATACATATTTTCATGTATAAAGGCTTTAGGAGCCTTAAACTCTGAAGATTTATTTCAGCCGTTGGGAAAACAGTTAAGTAATTTATGAGAATATGTGGCACAATGTCAGAAAGGAGACAAAACAGTAGTCTGAGAAATTGTAATCCCTGGAAGAGTTTAAGAGAGATCTACCTGGTACTTCTTAATGTTTATCATGCCTTTATGAGTAGTACATACCTAAATATTACCAAAAGGACTGGTTGAAACAAAATATTGTTTTTATTCCAAATAAAAAGTATAACTTCTCAGGATAGTGAACAAGTACAATCATTCACTAATTGAGAATTGTACTTCAGGGAAGGCCTTTGACAAGCCCTGAAAAGACTGAAAAGATTTGATTCTTTTTTTTCTAGATGAAGATGTTTTTATTATTGCTCTGTTTTGCCCCTGACTTCTTAGGTAATCATAGACCATTCTTGATTTCCGATAAAGTGAAAAAAATGGCAGTATGTACCACATGTCTCTAATATATGTATGCATTTCATTACTTTAAAATAGAAAGCTTTCCCTGGATAATATCCAATGCTGAGTAGAAATCATGCTCTGCCGAATTTAAGAGGCCTTAGACAATCAGCGCATTGTTGCTATGTTTTAAATCTTGACCAGTCTGTTCTTGTCATCCATCTCTCTTCCTTCATCTCTGTAGAAAGACATTTTTGAGAAGAAAATCCTAAACTGTATACTGTATTCTCAGTATGAAATACAGTGCATTGAAGGGCATACATATGAACTGAACTTTTCAGTTATATCGTGGTAGGAAAGTAAAATTCTTTGTACTCATTTATTTAGAAGGGAAAGACTAGATCATTACTGTCCTACTTCATGGTGTTTAGGTTCTATTCAAAAAGCATTGCTATCCTGAGATCCTACACTCAAAGTTCAACTAAGAGTTTGAAGTTTTAGGTTACAAACAGAAAAGAATAAGTAAACAAAAATAAACCAAAGGAAAACAAACTGGCAAAAATATCCAGTAACAATAAATAACAGAAAGAGGGAAAGGGAATTTGTGGAGATGAAGACATTGATTCAAACTTCTACTTGAGTTCCAAGTCTCAAAACCTTTCCTAACCAACCATGAAATAAAATAACTCATTTTAAATCCTTTCTCTTACTCTTCTTCTGGAAGCTTCACTCCCAGCACTCTCAAACTTACACTGTGATGCTGCTATCTAGAGCGGAGACTGGTGTCAGCTTTAACATTAAAAAATCTGTTTTCCGTGATTCTCCGAACTTTTGGTTTTAATATGCATCTCCTGTGATTGTCTTCTCCACCTCTTTTAACGGTGACTTTTTTGTGTTTTGTTATCCATTGACCTCCTATGTCTGCTCTGCAATGAATATTGGTTCTCTGCAAATCTGCTTTCTCAGGTCTTGACTTTTTTTTGCTCAGATCATAGAGTTTTTAATCTTTCTTTACTTCCCCTGAGAAAGACAGTCCTCCCCTGCTGTGTTATCTGATATGGCCAGGCAATTTCTAGGGAAGATGCTACAGTTAGACAAGAAATATCAAAACTAAGCTCAGAGGCTTAGTTTGTTATAAGTATAGCTTCGTATTAATTGTTACAGAGAAGTATGCCTTCATTTTTCCATAAAAGTACCTTTGTGAGAAGGCTGTATCTAAATCCTCTCTATGGAAGGCATCTTAATGCACATTACCTATAATCTCTGATAGCATGCTTTGTACTGCAAAAGTACTTTGAAGAGCACAGTATCACAAAAATGCTTTGTTCAGCATTGTAGCTGAGTATGATTTTCCAAGTTATATTGTCCTAAAAAGCTTGTATCTTTGAGTGGAAGAGCATTTATTACAGAAGAGTGATCAACATAATTGTTCTGATCTGCTAATGGATCATGATAGGCTCTAAAATATCTCCCTCCCTTGACTGCCTGTTCTTTGCCATATTGTTATTCTTTGCGATAATTTGTAAAGTAAAAAAAAAAAAGAAAGAAAGAAAGAAAAAGAAAAAAATTATCTCTCTCCAACATCTGTGGAGGAATAGTGACAAAAAAATTTTTTCCCTAGATCACTGTTTGAATTCTTCAATTACAAATTTTGAAGAATGTAGTAAGTTGAATTACTGTGAAATACATTTCTTTAGCTTCCTGTACAACTCCTGCAGAGGCTAAACTCACATTGAAATATAAATCTGCATAGAATGTACACTACCTGACTATTTTAGGAAGAAATTCTATTCTATATCTCAGCTCATGAATATAACATTAGGGGATATATCCAAGAGTGCTTAAATTACTGAAGCCCATACACATTTTGACAAAGCTTCCTTGATGTACAGAAGTGCATAAATCTTGTACAAATCAATCTGCCTCTGTCTATCAATGACCTTCTGTTCTGTACACAGATTGTTGTATAAAATATATTTTGCTGTTATAAAATAAATTATCCTTAAAACAAATCATTCTAATGAGAGATACACTAAAAACCTTTCAACAATGCAGAATTTTGATTTTTTTTATTTAGAATTTAGAACATTTTTAATAATATTGATATTATTTTTGGATAACAGTCCATTGTCTGATAATTTTCTGATCCAAGGATGAATAAAAGCAAGTAAGAAAAATGTTTTTGTCAGAAACATCATAAGGCAATGGGCTAGATTTTAAACTAGCTTTTTATAAAAAACAGGTCCGATATCTTAAACAAGGTGCTGTATATACAGAATAAAAGCAAAGGTTTGGGTTGGATTGACGCTTTTTTTTTTTTTTTTTTTTTTGAGAAATATGTGCCTTACATTTCTATGAGTCTGTACAGAAGACAGTAAAAGTGATGAAATCATCTAAACAAGGTTTCAAATGATTTATCTAATGATTTAGATTAGACATTTAAGCAGTAAAATCTAGGTAATTTAGCTAGGCTCTTCTGTACTGCTTTTATTCTAGCATAAGAAAAATGATTAAATGGGCACTAAAGAAATGCTTACCAGAACATTGAAATATGAATTAAATTATAAAGGTATATATATTTTGATTGGATATATTACTATATCTTCTCATCTTTAATATTATTTATCCAAATTACAATATCAAATTTTGCATCTAAAAATATATATTTATCAAAATCTACCCAATAAAACAAAACTAAAAAATTCTGAAGATTATCTAAGAGACTTGTTTTTTAAAGTGTTACCTGTAAGTAATAGCTTTTTGCCTGTGATGCAACTGCAAATGGAGAATACTTAATTGGATCAAGATTCTCCGTGATTTCAAATGAAGAAGTTTCACGTTGCTTTGGAAAGATGAGGCAAAGCCTTGCAGATCATGCATTGCCTGGTCGTCCTTTGTTCCTAAACCTCAGAAGTTTTTACTCAAAAGTATGCTGCATAAAAATCATTATCAAAACCTTTCCCAAAATAAGTAACACAATTGGTGATACCCTTGATTCATGTTGCCTAGTAAGAGTGTCAGCCATGAGGACAGAGAAGGTTAGCCCTGCTGCTTTAGCTTTCTTGGTATGGCTCTTGCCAAAGAAGATAGTACCATAACGTGCCAGTGTTCCCCTAGGAATTTAATTCTTCATCGCTATCATATTTGCACTGTATTTGTCATTGACCATTGTGCAATGGAGTTTTTAAAGCAGGTCTTGCCATAGAGGTTGGCATGCCATCTTTTTCCCTTGACACGAATTTTATGGCTTCATTACACTGGTATTTGTACTTCTCTGCTCCCCACTGTGTTGTTTAGTATGGACAACGTATGGCCCCATGCTATTAACAAATCTCACTGTGCTGTTTAGTGAGGGCAATGTATGGCCCCATGCTATTAGCAAATAGTTTTGGCACTTAACAGAGCTGCAAAGCCTGTAATCACTCCAGGAAGAAATGAGGAATACTTATGTGGGTCACATGAAAGCACTAGGAATTTCAATCATGATATTGCTGTTGCATACTGAACATACATCTGAAAAACTCAAAAATATCCCCATGAAGGAATCTTCAAAGCTACCAAATACTGTTTCAGATTGGGATTTGAAAACAATGAAATGGTATCAAAATGCAAAATCAGGTTGTAGAGATTGCCTGGGACATCAGAGTGTACTATATCTCCAATGACCTGTGTTTCCCTTTCACTTGCTCAATAAGAGAACAAATTGCATCACATTAGACTGCTGAAACGAAAAGATGCAGTTTGGAAGAGTGCGATGAAGAAAACGTGCATAAATTTAGCCCAAGCTCTCACCAGTAAGTTAAGGAGAATGTGTGATTGTATGTATTTTTGTGTGAGAAGAATCAGTTCTAAGAAGTCTGGATTAATTCTGTTTAGGTTTTCTTGATATTTATTGACTTTGGCCAAGTAGTTTGGCCAAGACGAAATAAAATTATTTCTCACATTGAAAATAATTGCATCTACATGGACACTCTTACTGAGTATGGGATTTTTTCAGAGATAGCAGAGGTCAAATTTGACATGAAACTTAAATTTAATTGAAAAATTTGGAATCTCTGTGACATTCTAAACCAATCAGAAGTGTTTCTTTGCCTTCTTCATCTAAGAGTTTCCAACCATAAAAGTGTCTTTCTGTGCGAATGCATGCGACACTAATATAAAAAATCTCTGACTAGTCCGTGACATTCTCCACCCCAAGCAAAATGCAGAGGGGAAAGAGATGTTATCAAAACCTGAAAGGTAATGAGTCATTTTAATATTTAAAAGAAAATTCAGATCCCACTGAAATGAACAGCAAATCTTTCATTGAGTTCAGCAGAGAAAGGTTGTCAGTCACCAATTAAAACAAAGGAAGAATAGCTGTAATATCTTCAAAACTAATAAGGAAATTAAAATATACATTTTTTTCATGGAATTTAAAATTATGACTATGACAACTTAAGGTGGATAGACATAGTTGTAGAAAAAAGGAATTAAGTTTTACCTGTTGTGTCCAGTTTGAATTATAGTTTCACTGTAGAAATTAAATCAACTTTTGCTTTGTTCTATTTTATATATTTGTGAGTGCACGTGCAGCTCTGTTGTTTCTTGTTTCTGTCAGGATGAGAATCAGTAGGCAAGAAAAGCTGTTGTAATATTTCACAAAGCCAGGCAATATCAAAGGTCTCTCAGAAGAGCTTTTCTCCCAATATTTCCTGACAACAGGGTTTTAGATAAATGCAGATAGGCCTTGTATAAACATCTGAACTTTAGAAGGCTTATCTGAATGAAAACATCTCCAAACTTGCAGCAATCACTCAGCTAGTTCATTTTGTTATGCTCGTGCCTCTCCTCAATAAGGTATCTGTGGCTGTACTTTGCTGCCCTCCTTACCTCCATCTCTCAGAGGGGATGGGATGCGTTGATAAGTCCTTCCAATGTCAGTGTCTCCCTAAGCACATGGAGCATCAGGAACAATAGAGAGGAAATTCTCAGAGCACCTTCTTTCAGAGCCTACACAGCATTCCCGTGAAATCATGCCTCATAAATCACATGTATCCCTAAATTTAGATTGTCCCCACAGTTCTGCCACAATAGCATACTGGTCTTACCATGCCTGTTTTCAAGTGGAGCATTGTTAGCATGTTTCTTTTATCTCCCACCCCAGTGCTGGCCGAGAGTTAGCTAGTCCCTTGTGAATAACACAAAGACTGTCAAAGGTAATTCAGACTGAAATGCCTCTTTCTTGGTTTGTTTTGAATCTCACTTGGATTTCAAGCAATGCCCTCAGCCCCTCATCAATTCCTGAGAAATAAGTCATTCCATCTCAGATGCTTCCTTTCTTTAGAACTGTTCACATTCCCCCAGTCTCAGGAAGATTATATGGACTTCTTTATATTTCTTTTCCCAATAAAAAAAGTTCCCAAAGCATACAGCTGCTTTAAATGAATCTTAAATTCATTAGTTTCCTCCTTGTTGTAAACTAAAGTCCAATTTTACATAGATTCTATGAAATAAATTGCAAAGTCCATTGCTTGACTTTCTGATTGATTCTGTTGCCTTACGCTCTGCCATCAGCTAGTATCTCACTTTCATTCTTGAAAAAGTATTTCAGGCTTTTAAAAGTGAGGTCTTTATGTTTGCATCTCTATTACACCTCCACATAAAGACATCAGCCTCATCTAGTGCTCCTGTTGAAAAAAAAAAACAGCATTAATTACATTATCAGCTAAAAGTAGCAGTAGTAATAACAACAGATATTTCAAAAGTCAATGACAGTTGAATACATCTTGTAGTCAGTCTTGAATCATCAGAAACATTTTGTGTTCTCTTATTTAACCCACTGTTTATGCATATGATGATCCCTCTTTATGTAGCCGATCCATGGAGTTGTGTAGTCCTGCTACTTCTAGTTTTAAAAAAAAAAATGTACTTTCAATTAACATGAGTTCATAGCTTATAGTGCAAAAGACCTGTCAAATCTCCTATTTATTTATTTGCTCTGCCACTTAGTATAGCTGTGTACATATTTAGAAGAATATATGCCATAGTCTAAATGTGAACTACTCAAGTTAAGGAGAAATAAATTATTTCAAGAAATGGAAAACTTAACTTAAATCATAAATAATTCTTTACATAATGCACACTTACAAAATTTATCATCTCATTTACATAAATTTTTGTCAACAGTAAGTGTAAGGGGCATTGATGGGGCTAGATGCAACTGAGAATTTGAAGGAAGTCCTGAAACTGCTTTTCTTGAGATTATGTCCAAGATTATACATGGCGTTGGGCAGCATTAGTGGTAATTAGGAGCCATAGTCCTTTTATACCTCTCTGTAAACATCCACTAGAAAATTCATAACAAGTACAGGTGCCAGTGGGCTCACTGGGCACTCTGAACATTGTTACTTGAGAGCCTCATATTAGAAAATTATATCAGTTGAATTAATTTGTGGAAGAATTCAGCAACAAAACCTCTGCAGCCAGGGATATGTTCCCTTTGCTCTTTAAGTTAATTGCAGTATAAGTCCTTGCTACCTACCATACGTCTATTATTCAAAGCTCTATTTCTCAAAGCTTCATGTCTCAGTTCATGGCTGTCAGGACACATGACTCTGAATCTTTCTGTGATATTTGGAGTAGATTTTATGTGACACAGTTGAGCCCCAGAACCTTGTGACATGCTTCACAGTCAAAGGTAGAAATGGTCTCTGATTAAAAAGAGCTTTTTGATTGTGATGAGTTGAGGTTACATTGCTTCCTGTGTGCCACCTGAAACTTGAAATATGTTGAAACAAAAACAATTAATCTAGCTGTTCCACCAGAATAGAAGGAGTCAGAAAAAAATGGAAGAGAAAACACAGAAATACCAGTAGCACTTCGCTCTGTGGTTACTAGGAATAAAGGTTAGAGGAAAGAAAACAGAAGGAAGCTTTTTCCTGACAGTAACTGATAGGCTTGATAGGTTAAACATTTTCAGTTAAATCAGCCGGAGCGAGCAAACAAATCATGCTTCAGAAATTTTAAGAGTTGGCTACATGTGGAAAGGAAACACTAAATATCATACGTAGCATAGGAAAGCGGAGCTATTAAACTGTTTATTGTGTAATATAAGCCTGAAGAGTATTTTGTTTTGAGATGTCCATGGTCTCTAGCAAGGGTTTCTAGAACAGTATCTCAAAGCGAGAGACAGAAACTCTTGGGAACCCTACAGCTAGACAGTAACAAGAATATTAAAATATACAAAACAAAAGAGTCTTCTGACACTCTGTATGTACTTAAGAAACATGAGTATCTTGAAGTGCACTCATGACACATAGGAATCTGAAGCCTGAAGTCCAGTATGCTCACAGATTTAGCACATAGATTTAAACACAAAACATGGGGAGAACTATTCTGAAAAACACATGCAATGATTTTCTGCTTCATTTTGTCACAACAATGACATGAGAAATGCTTTGAAAAATCATGTTTCAAACAAGAAAGAAATGAAACACAGTAAGATGATGCTTAATTTAAACATCACAGTCAGAAATTCAGCACAAGTATGGTTAGAAGAAAACCTGGATATTGGTAAACCCATTCCATGGTAGGCAAAAAAACTATTTATGAAACCGTCATGGACATGTTGTGAAATTCATGTACTCTATGAAAATATCATTTCTTTCTATCAAGCATACATTTGTTTTGGCATAAGAAGCACACTGTACAGCATGTTAATTAATTTTTTTCATTCCCTGTTTGTATGTATTTTTTCATAAAGAATAAATGTCTATTGTGGTAGCTAGGGAAATGAAAAGTAAGTTCCTCCATTTTCCCTTTATCTTCATGTTAATTTATGCAAGGGATGATAGTATAATTGCTTCTTCGACCTGCCAGCTTCAGGAAATATTCCTACACCTTAAATAATTTTCAAGTAAAGAAAAGACTCTCACTTAAAGGCCTATGCTCCTGTGTTTGTGCTATTTTTTTATGATAATAAAGCTTGGTTTCTTATCCACGTTCACAAAAGTGAAGTATCACAAAAATAACACTATAGTTCTGTTAACTTAATCAACATCCTAAGCCATGCAGCACAACTTGAAGATGACAATTTTTCCTTTTTCTATGTGGATAAGGAATTAAAAAAAAAAAAAAAAAAAAAGCATTTAATTTAGCTATTCTGACACTTTTTTATTCTTCCCCATTAAAATGGGGATTCATTTCCAGGAAGAAAAAATAAAAGTTGTAACTTCCTCATTTCCTCTGCTGAACTCACAATTTTCTAATTAATAACATTCATGAAATAAGTAATTAAATTGTTGTAGCTTTTTGTAGAAAATGAAAAAACATTATCCTTATTTCTACCTCTGTCCAATTATTTGACAAAATTGGGGCAGATGATTTCTAAGAATGAATCGTTTTCTTTTGTAGATGATTGTTTAACTGCAATTCTCCATCAAGTCCTATAATGACAGTTTCAAAGGTTCAATTCATTAAAAGAGTTATAAAGACATATTATGTATGCAGGTTTTTCATGGCATTATGCATCTATTCCTGAGTATCATTTATCAGTTTTGCTGCCACTAAGTCAGATGTTATAAAGAAACACTTGGGCAGAACGGGTGCGTGGCTACTGAATCACCATAATAAACTCTTAGTTATACCAGGATAATGGACATGATTTCTTGAATTACTGTTTACTGTAGTAAGTATCTGATGTATGTGCTGGTTCCAATTCTATTCTTAACCTCACATATACTCTCTGGGAAGTAAGCTGTATTTCTAAGATGCTGATATTAAACTGCTAAATAAGTGACCAGTTTATCAAATCTAGAACCTATTACGGTCGCTTAAGAATTTCCATCCCAGATTTATATATGTATATACAAATACACACAAACACGCACACACATATATATGAAAATAGTCAAAATTCTCTTTCCTTTTTTAGAGAGGAAGGAGGAAAAGAAAACAACTGATGTAAAGAGGACTACCACTGAAACTAAGAAGAAAGGTATGATTTGGTATTGTTTCTTATTGGCTTCATTCAGATTTCATTTCCACTACTGGTTTAAATCCGGCTGGTTTTGGTTTAGTTAGTCCTATGTTTCTGGCTCCATATTACTCTTCTTTTATTTCCTTAATCAACGTTTGTATGTTACTGCTTCTTCAGTACCTGACATCTGATGAGTTTAATGACTGATATTTTCTGAACTCTTTACCTGAAAAGTAAAAAAATCGTGATCGGTGGCCATAAATGAGCTTGTTAGACAATTTAACGGAGACCTTATAAATAACAATACGCAACGGTACTGCCATGTTACTAAACTCAGTATATCACTTGATTTACTGTGAACCAATTTCTGATAGTGGGATTTGTTGATTTTTTTTTTAACAGAATTACAACCAAAACTTATAGTGATCACACTGCAAAGCCTTAATATCCATCTAAATAACATTTTGGATTATTTATTCCCAGGAAGCATCTAAAATCCATTAAGAGTTTTATTTGATGGAAAAAAATATTTATGTCATTTATTATTTATTAATGATTTCATTGCTACTGGAACTTAAGCTAAAAGGTACCACGTTCATGCACTGATGATTTTCGCCTAGCCTTTGATGAATTATTGAGAGTCAAAATCATTCATAGTTGATGCATGCTGATTAATTTTCATTTTCGGCTGATTGCTCTGTGGCAAGTTGGGTGCAAGTGCTAGAAAGGAATAATCGAAGTTAAACTCCCAAATTAGGTACTTTTTTTCAGGATGTGCTCACCAGGGTTTGGCTGAATGCATATTTGAGTGTATGATTCGGAGTTATAGCTTATCAAATGACTTTCTTTGATTAAATCTTAGAAAAAGAAGGAAAAAAAGAGAAAGCTCAAGAGAAGACAGCTACTCCTGAAATTAAAAAAGCAGGTAAGAAGATGAAGTTTCCTTTCTCAGCAACAGGTATCTGACTGGTTAGTTTGAGTACTTTCAGTTTAAAATCATTTGTGATAGTGATACTCACAATTCATTATCAAGAATCCAAGCTAGAATTAGATATGTCTATCACAGTGTATCTTAACTATGTGTATACTGTATTTACATTACATAAAATATATATAGTATTTTATGCATATTACATATATACATTATATATATAGAGATGTATATATATATGTACACATATACATATACATGTACACAATTTTCAATACTGTGAGACTGGAATTTTTACAAAAACATTAGAAAGACCTTCTGTACATGAAATTAATCAGAGAAGAAGCAGTTTCAAATAGTGCATGGCATGGAAAAACTGAATGAGGTACACTGAATTTTGCATGATTTTTTCACAAATTCAACTCATTTTAAGTATTAAATAGTAACATCTACATATTGAATTACTTACTGTAGTAGAAAATAGGCAATTATTTTTCTGAGACTTTATCCACGCTCAAAATATTTAAGTTAAAAATAAAGTTAGTGAGTGTCCTTAAATTGATCCATAGTGTTTTATAGTATTTAATATTGAAAGATTCAAATTTCAGTCAGACTGGAAATTAACATTTGGGTCTAAGATTGTTGTAATTTTTCTTTCCTGTTATTTCAATACATTTGTGAGCAGGTTTAATGTACAAATACAAAAATATCTCCAGTAAGGGACATAGCTGTTAAGCTGTCTCATTAAAATCAATTCTCATTAAAATCATGGAGAAATGAAAGGGTCAGTCTAGTGGTTTAGGTCATCATTTTAATACCTAAAGACACTGGTTCTGCTTGCTACTTTGCCAAATACATTCTACATAATCTTCTGCAGGTCATACAGAACACAGATGAGTCTTTCTATAGACTAATTCTGCAGAGTAACTCTAACTTTCTGTAGAGTAATTCTGGAAAAAAGTTGAAATTAATACTGAAGGATTCAGGACTATAGTTCCTATATTCTCAAAGTAAGCCTTGTGCTGTGTTACCTAATTATTCAAATCTATCAAACTTTATCAAAAGGCAAAATGATACATATGCCATTGCTTACTAACTCTGTGGATTACATATGCAAATCTGAATATGCACCTGTTTGCCATTTGGTCATGTCTGATCTACCTAAGCTTTCCTGTTGAAGTATATATGGATGAGAAGAAAAATGTTAATTTATGCTTCATACAAAATAAAAATACACAGAACAACACAGAATACCATGAAGTACTGTACTGGCAGCCCCATATTTGAGTATGCTTCAGTCTGCTATAGTAGGGAGTGGCACACTGAGGGAGGGATAGCAATGAAAGGGAATAGCCTTTCACAAGTTGCATATTTAAATGTATAAGCACAGATTTAAAAAGAAAATAAGCTGACAGTTCAAATATCTCTCCTAACTCTATTCTAGTTCCAAGCTTGTATTTCATTTGAGAATACAGAATTCAAAAATATTACATTTTACGCCAGAGCTGCAGCACAAAGTTATTAATACGTTCATCTTCACAAGCTGTTTGCTAAATCCAGTGAGTCATCCTACCAATGCTAAAAAGACACAAATTAGACAAACCGAGACTTCTGCACATTTCTGTCCCTTTTATTAGCTCTGAAGGTTGCTGCATTTTAAAGAGTTTACTAGCTTTTGTGTAAGAGGATGATAATCCATAATATATTCTTGCTACACATGTTGCTGTTATTCCTCATTCAGTTTGCTCTTTGAATGCATGTGTATCTTCTAGCTTTGATTGGCAGTATCTATTGTTATCCCTTAAAGGTTTTAAGCCTGAAATAATTGCCACATTTGATCAACAGAATAGTGGCGCATAGCACAGTTTTGAGAAGAGAAGCTTCCATGTCTGATAGAATTTATGTGCTTTGGGCAGACTCAGTGAAAGAATCTCAGAGCGCTTAATCAGCAACACAGATAAATATCCAGAAACAAGAGAGTAGAAACAGCTTCCCATATTCTAAATTTTTCCCATTAAAAGGCTATACAGTGGCCACCACATTAAAAAGAATATCATAGAATCCTTAGCATTGGAAGGGTCTCTTAGAGGTCATCTGGTCCAGCACTCCTGCAATTAACAGGGACATTTACATCTAGATCATGTTGCTCAGAGTCTGGTCCAGCCGGACCTTAAATGTCTCCAGGGATGGGGCATCCACCACCTTTCCAGGCAACCTGTTCCAGTGCCTCACCAACCCCTACTGAAAAAATCTTTTTCCTTATATCCAGTCTAAATCTCCCCTCTTTTAGTTTGAAATCATTTCCCCTTGTCCTATCACAAAAAAATCCTGCTAAAGAATCTGTCCCCTTCTCTCTTATAGCCTCCCCCACCCCCTTTGGATACTGAAAGGCCGCTATCGGGTCACCTCAAAGCCTTCTCTTCTCCAGGCTGAACAGCCCCAGCTCTCTCAGCCTGTCCTCACAGGGGAGGTTTTCCATCCCTTGGACCATTTTCTGTGGCCCTAATAAATTCCTTCCCATGGTTTTCAAGCCACTATGTTGTCCTGAATGTCTCCGGTGTTCTGTCTCATTTTGCTCTCCCCAAACACTGATATCCACAGAGCTGAGGAGCATGCTGCCTCCCCACCACTACCAGTTTCCATCCCTGTGCCAGCAAGCAGTGCTGCTGCCAGGAGCTGCCCTCTTGGTGCATGCTCCCTCTCCTGTTACTCACCTCTATGCACAGACTCTTGGAAGCCTCAACTTGGACCCATCAGCCAATTGATCTCCATGGTGTACAGACTGTTGGATGCAAACACAAGAGAGGGGTGGAAAAGCTTCATAAGCAATGAGTGATGCAAACTTCTCTCAAATAATGCTCTCAGAGCAGCACTTCCCCCTATGCCTCTCCATCTTTCTTCCTCTAACAATAAATACTTCATCACTCCCCTGCAAATGCTGAATATTTTTGCTGATTAATGTCTTAGATAAGCCCTTTTGTCCAGGAAATGATTTTCTTTATAGTGTTACCAGACTATAGTTTTTTTCTTGCTCTCCATTAGCTGCATCTGTGTGATGTATTTGTTTATTTGCATACCAGTTCACTCGTTCTCAGTGCCTCTCTCCATTTCTCTCTCTCTTCTCTTCTGTTGCTGCAGAGGAGCAAAAGTCATCTAATGTGAAATGTTCTCAGTCTTTAGTACAAAATGAACTGAATGATTCTTAATTAGCTTTTAAAAATGCACTGTAGATAAAACCACATTAATCCTCTGACCTTCAGCTAGTACAAAAACATTGTGTTAATTGTCCTGAAAAATAGATAATTCCATTGTTACAAACTCAGAGGTCTTGCTTAAACAAACATAATTGTCAGACACAAGGGTCTGGTGCAGTCACACTTCAAACCATTTTATGAAAATCTATCTGGAGCTATTCAGGATAAGGAGGGAGTTACA
This sequence comes from Numida meleagris, assembly GCF_002078875.1. NCBI lineage: Eukaryota > Metazoa > Chordata > Aves > Galliformes > Numididae > Numida > Numida meleagris. Next base: position 60,676,550 of record NC_034411.1, read on the forward strand.
TCTCCAAATCCCTGTGATGGGACATGTTGAGCCTGAGCAGAGAGATGCTTTCACCAGGCTCTCTACAGCTCCTGTAGGAGGGATGTTTTGGATCAGAGGGATTCAGCCTCTAGTCTGAAAGAAACAGCAGCCTCTCCTCCAAAACTTTGGTGCTCAGCCTGCTGGGGAAATTGGGACTTTTAGAAACACCACTAGCCTGGAGTGAAAGTAAACACGGCCTCTAAGTTTTTGTGAAAGCATGAAATATCACAGAGTATTGTTATGAAGGTGAGAAAACTTGCTCAAAGCATCCTGGTTCATAAATAACAAAGAAGAAATGGACTAAGAAAAAGAGATGTCTCCTTCTTTCATTCTTATATTCTGCTTACTATGTGAGCTTGTAAAATGTAATTCTGCTAGTATGGTCAGATCAGACTTTTTTTTAATAAAACAGTGTTATGTGGAGCTTGATATTTTTTAGACACAGTTTGCTTACAGAACGTCTCCTAGTGGTCCCAACAGTCCTGAGCTTTGTTGCTGCTTCTGAAAATTCATGAAGTCCATGAGAAACCTTTGCCTTTAAGTTTGATTCCTGCAAACTCCTTTCCCATTTTGTTTTGGTTTTCACAAGAAATACCATAGGTAATAAGGGAGCTCATAAAACACAGAAAATGTCAGCCTGAATCTTCACACTGTTTCCTCACTAAAGCTTTGCTCAGCTGTCATTGATGATCTTACCTTCGAGTTATTGCTTCAAAATTTCAAATCATAATGGTAGTAAAAATACCTAGGTCTTGTGCAGCATTTTCCAATAATAAATCCTATAACTCCTTTGCAAGGTTAGTCAGTGCCTTTTCCCTCACTTTCCACAAACATAAATTCAGGTCCAGATATGTCATCCAGGCCAGATTTTCACTGAGTCTGTAATACATATGTTCTGAACACCAAATCAGTGCTAGCTGGATTAAATGTCCCAAATTTCCAGACACCTTCTTTACTTCCATGTATTAGCCTCCTTGAGCAGCTCTCCTTAACAGAGTTAATACAAGTTAGGGCTGTGTTGTGCAGACCCACTCACCCTTGGTCAGGAAGCATGCTCTGACATATTTCATTGTGTGAGTGCTTGTGCGCTCCCAATAGATCAATGGTTTTCATCTGAGCCCTTATTAAGGACCACTGCAATCTGTAGCTAAAACAGGGAGCTAAGTTGCAGTGCTTGCACATTCAGTGTTGTGGACACATCTGTGACGTATGATATCATATCATATGTTTCACACCACACAGTGTTAGGAGAGGAGGGAACTGTTGATGTCTCACTCACTGCCTAGGTAAATCTTCACATCCTGAATAGAAAAAGCTCCCATGGGACTAAAGTTACAGACACCAAGATAAACTGTAGTTATGTCACTATAACAAATCACTGTTTTACACGGTAACAATGAGAAAATCAACTAAAAGTTGATCTCAGATGTAAAAATTGAAAATAATTCCTTGTAACGGCCAAGGAACTGGGATAGCTAGGTCACTCCCGCTATTCTTTAGTCCAGTGAAATCACATAGCTGAGGGTGAAGTCTATGTTCAGTCTAGGAGCAATGTTGCGGTATGAAGTAGGCAGAGCAGAGGGAAGATAATCAGACATGAGAAAATATGACCTCTCAGTAATCAGGGATTTTTTACGTGTTGACACGATGCATTGTCATCACTTGTGCTTACTTTGTTTTAAACGCCAGCCTTTGCAAGAAAGAAAGAAGAAATAGAGAAAGCATTTAATTTTGTAACTTTCTTGGCTCAGTTTATCCCTTCAGATTTGATATAAGTAGTTCTATCATAAGAGAAGAGCTAGTGACATCTGGTGGACAATTATCTTTTTATTTTATTCTGTCTGCATGTTTTTTATTATTCGTTTTCAAATGTGGATATTTTAAAATGTCGTTGATAAAATGGTACACCTCTTATTTATTTCACCCAGCTCCTTATCCTATTGCTGTCATGTCTGGAAAGGTCTTATAGTGTCATTTGGGTTTTACACCATTCTCAGAAGAAATATTTTAGAGGAACACTACTTCCAGATCAATGAAAATATACCATATCACAATTTTATACTTGGCATACCCACTCATTTAGAGGACTGGATGCACAGCACACTGCCTGAAGTGCTTTGGGTGAATCCATCTGCAGTGGATTGGATGCTTTCATCCAGGAACCAGATGTTGATCTCACACTTGCTGTACTTGCACACATCTGTAGGAAGATATCTTTGCTGTGTCTCAAGAGCAGGGTTGGAAACTCCCCAGTCTGCCCTGCTCACTCCCAGCAGCATAGTTAGCTGAAGTGCTGACAGCTTTCAGCATGCTGTCCCCAGCATGGGCACTGCCATGTGTTTCATGTTGACTAATGAGAAAGTTTTCACACAACAGACGTCAGCAGACGGGAGAGTGGTGGGTGCTTTCAGAAGAACCCCAGTGTTAGCTCTGCAAGGGCCAGTGGGATGCAACAGCTGTCTCAATTTAGGCTGCTTGCAAAGGCAAATTTGAGGTGTGAAGTCAGATCAAGATAGCCCAAGATATTTTGGAGGCAACTGGTCATGAACAGAAAACAAAACAAGTTTATTCACAGCTTTTCTTCTGACTTACTAGAACAGTATGAGAAAAAGGGAAAAACTGCAGTGGTGAGGAACTGAGGTACATGTCTAGGTGCTATTTGGACTGTTTAGGTCTATTTTTCCAGCAGTTGTAACACGTAGAAAAAAATGACTTTGTTGATTTATTCTTTACTTTTTTTTTTTTTTTTAATGAAAAAGGGCTGACTCTAGACAGCAGCTAAGCAGCCAGACTGTCACTTGCTTATTTCCCCACCCCACAATGAGATAGGGGAGACAACAGAAAAAGATAAGTGAGAAAATACCAAGGTCAAGATAGAGACTTCTTAATAAGTAAAAGAAAAAAAAAAAACAAAACAAGGGATTTTGAGGCACCCATACAACACCTCCCAGTGAGCTGATCAGTGTCCAAGCAGACTTTGAGCAATGGGCATACTGTAAGAAGTGCTTCTGGCCCTTAATTCCTCTTCCTCAAGTTTTCTTGCTGAGCATGTCTTCGTATGGTGTGGAATCTCACTTTGGCAAACTTGAGTCAGCTGTCCTGGCTGTGTCCCTCCCAGGTTTTTCATAACTTGATGCAGGAGGGCAGAATGGGGAAAAAAGGTCAGCATCTCAGCAGAAAAAGCCTTGATGCTTTGCAACCACTCAGTAATAGCAAGGACAGTGGTGTGCTACAAAGACTGTTGTAGCCACAAGTCCAAAATATAGCACCATAGGGGAGTACTACGAAGAAAATTAACTCCATTCCAGCTAGAACTAGTACAGGTATCTGTAATTCATATTCATTTGCAGCTAGGTTTGGAAAGACTGGGAGAAGAGACAAACGCAAAAATTAAGTAACAGTAGTAATACACAATGAGTTGTCTAGTGATACCTCATGCTGATAAAATGAATCTGTAACAGCAAAAATTAAGGGCAAACAATAAGATACAAGATCAAGTTTAGGAACAAATCATGTTAAATCACACACACAGACCTTAGAACTGTGTGTGATCTTTCCTTAGGTTATTACCAAAGCTCTCCTGACAGTTTTCACTCTTAGCTTGCTCATCCACATACAGTTTTCTGTGGGGGCCATGGCTTGCCTTCCTGTGTGTTTGTACAAAGCTCAGCGGAGACACTGGCTATGGTCTCAGTCATTTGATAAGGTATTACTATTACATGAATCAATGCTTATACACCAAAGCCTATGAAAATATCTAGCTTTCCCAGCTGGTTTACTGGAGCTTCAGGTTTCAACCCTTGCACAACATGCTGATTCATTCCTGACTAATTTGTTCATGACACGATTATGCTTCTCAAGCCCATCCTGATTTTTTTACTTTCCTATTCATAGCTCACCTGCTGTTCCCTGACATTTTTGCATTGGTAGAGGTTTTTCCTTTCAGACACAAACTGAGCATGCAGTCTTCAGCTCTGGTTGCATTCTCTAACCCACAGAAATGCTGGATTAGGATTTCTGCATAGTTACCAGTAGGTGATGTTATTCACTCTTCTTTCTCTGACAAGGTGCACTGGCATTTCTTGATATTGCTAACAGTTTCCTATTTGTGGGGCTTTGTACAACAAAATCACAGAAAGTAGAGATGGAAATAACCTGTGGGGTCATCTAATCCTTCCTTTTGGCAATGCAGGATAATCTTTGCAGAACATCTTCAAGTGCTTTATCCAGTTTAGTTTTAAACGTCTGAAGTAGCCAGGCCTCCATCAATTCCCACAGATTATCCTACAACCTAATAGATCTCTCACAGTTAAGAAGTGTTTCATTCTAGTCTGCCTAAATTTTTCCTTGCTTAATTTTATCCCATTAGTCAGAGTTATATTCTCTCGTGATACCCAAATATAGTCTCTCTAGCCTCGGGGCTCAATTCCTTAATGTCTCATGCATTATATTACCATTTACATTTACATCTGCAAAATATCTTTAAAATTGACAAGGTAAATGGAAAGCTGAGGTTGATATTTTTTTGCTACAACTGTGAATTTGCAGTTTTCAACTGTGAACCTTGCAACAGGGAACAATGGCCATGGCCACATGTCATCTGTGCACAGGGCACTAGAGAGACTGAAACATGCATGTAAATGTGATGTCCAAACTGAACAAGAAGTAGAAAAAAGTCACTGAAGAGATTTATAAAGTAAGGATATTCATCATAGAGAGGGATAAAGTATTCATATCTTTAATAAGAGACGACTGTTACTGTGGGTACTAAGAACTTGCAGAGAAAAGAGATTCCTCCTGCTGCAGCTCCTTTAGTCTAGTAGGAAAAGTTTAACAAAGGATGAATAACTGGAAGCTGATCTGAGTGATTCCAGACTGAAAATGAGGTACATGTTCTTAACACTATGAGTGATAAACTACCTCAGCTTTGCTTTCCTTGGTTTCCATAGAAGAGGATTGTTTACCTAGTAGAAGATAGGCATCCCCTGAAAAAGTAACTAGCTGAAATACAGGAGTCAGATTAGATAATCTGATGGCTTGTTCTAGCCCTGAACATTATAGATGCAAACTATCAGAGATACACATGACAAGCCAACAGAGAATGCAGTGGAGAGTCAGTGCAGAAATGCAGTTGAATACAAGTCTTGCAGGTTCCCTGGAAGAATGGAAATTCCCTTCTACTTTATTTTTATATGCTTTGCAAGATGAAGCACATAATTCATAGTCATTCTCTAAATATTCAGTTTTTCATTAAAAATAAAAGTCTGCTTTTCTAATTGATATTTCCAGAAAACATCAAGAGGCAGATATAACTACTTAGTGAAAATCAAATTGTATCTCTCAGGACAGAAGAATAAAAACAAGATCACAGTGAGGGGCAGTGCAAACACAGCAGAAAAGCAACCATCATGGACTCTGCATGACTGGATGCTAAGGAAGTCTGTTACTGAAAAAAGACAAAAGGTAGCTCAGATGATGTCCTGTATATCCTAAGCTGAAAGGTTCAAAGGCCTCGGTGGACTTTGAATCCTAAACTCCATCTTCAGCAATGACTGACAACATGATTTCAAAGATTTTCAGGTGCCTAAAGATGCAGCGTGGCACATGGTGGGATTTACAAACACATCAAAGTAGGCCAGGCACATAACTCCCATTGATTTTCTGTGAGAACTGAGCTCCTAAAAACCTCCACCACCACTTCTGAAAAAAGTACAGAGGCTGCAAGGTCACTGCGGTGGTTCCAAAAATACTGTATGTTATTATATATTGAAAGGGTGGGAATATTAATACTAATGTTATTTATTCTAAGAGCAACCACTTACACCCTTCAGGGTCCAGTACTTAGGAGCTATAAGTGAGGTGAAATGCAGCGACAAAGAGGTAGGAACAAGTTTTTGTCCTGCCTTTCCCTTGTTTCTCCTTCACCTTATAATGACAACTGGCTCAACATATAATTGATTTTCCATTGCGATTGACTGGGTGAACGATTTCAAATTAGAAGAGGGGAGATTTAGACTGGATATAAGAAGTTTTTTATGATAAGGGTGGTGAGACACTGAGTGGTGAGACTAGGGCAGTTCCCCAGAGAGGTGGTGAATGCCTCATCCCTGGAGATATTCAAGGTCAGGCTGCACAGGGTTCTGAGCAACCTGATCTAGCTGTAGGTGTCCCTGTTCATTGCAGGGGAGTTGGATTGGATGACCTTTAAGAGTTCCTTCCAACTCAAATTATTCTTTTCCATTCTATGATTCTAAATGAGCTGTTCTGCCCAAGAAATATTAGCAGCAGATGAATAAATGTTAAGCACCTTTCAATGGTTCAGCCTTTACTAACTCCTGTGAGTTAAGTACTTTCAAAGCTATGGTGAACATTGCTCAGACCAGGACTGTTTCACTGTGTTTGTTCTTGTCCATCTGTGACTACAACTGAACAAAGAGGAAAGGAAAATGGTGGTAATATCTTGTTGGCAAAGAATTAGATACGTGAGTCTTGATAAATAAAGGCAAAGGGGAGGAAGCTTGGGTTTAAATTACAAACTCATGTTTTTATGAGCTAGCAAGAAAATATTCTTTGAGTAAAGCAGAGAAGTCAATTTAATGTCTGTCAGGCAATCTTTTCTTCAGTTTCAGTTTTGTAAAGAAGGTTTTGGAGAAAGACAATACTAGAAGTCTAGATAATAAAATATCAAACTTGAGGGTGATACTTATTCAAACTAAATATCACGCAGGTAACCAAACAATCATTTTGCCTTTGGACTTTCAGATATGTACAGAGAAGTACCTGTGCTGTGCAAGTAGCTGGGTGGCATAGCTTTAATTAAAGAATCTTATTTATTGCATCAACCCTGTTTATGTTGGACTGGGGATTAATGCAATGCTTTTTTTTCCAGTCACATGCAGAAATAACAGGATTAGAATATGCCTATGCCACAAACAACAAAAAGTTAATCTTTTTAATGTAGGGAAACAAATCTGTTCCCTTAAAATAAGATGTACATCTGAGTCAGCAGGCCTAATGTTTAAGATAATTATTATACGTGAAACATCCATACAAAGACGCATCAGCAGGTGGTGATGACATACCTACATACTGCTATCAATTTTCTGTTGTCATTCAAAGGAAAAATTGAAGGCTTCATGAAGATCTAAAAAAAGTCAGAGGAAATCTTTGGTGTTTTGGACAAGGCTGACTTTTTACTTTTCTTTCACTTCATTTTTTACATGAAAAATTGTATTCTTTTGACCCTGAAATGAAGATTTTGGTGGTGACACACTGGAACATGTTGCCCAGGGGGGGTGTTGATGCCCTGTCCCTGGAGATGTTCAAGGCCAGGCTGGATGTGGCTCTGGGCAGCCTGGTCTAGTGGTTGGTGACCATGCACTCAGCAGGGGAGTTGAAAGTCAATGATCTTTGAGGTCCTTTTCAACCCAGGCCATTCTATGATTCTATGATGATTCTATGATTTAAATTATTTTACTATGTTTTAATGAATACATATTTGATGAAGTCTTCATGACACATTTTCCGAAGTGTAATTCCATCTCTTGGATGCATTTCTCTTAGGAAAGTTTATAGACCAACAGTATCCATGATTTATAATAGGGCATCCTTTGTACTTTACTACTAGTTAAGGTTGTTTAACCTTTTAATAAGTGTTTCCAATGGCCTTGCTTGTTCTCTTTATCTGGTTTTCAAGAAGTAGAGCCAACTTTGTGCTTTTGCCATATGTAACTCTGAGAAGTATTATTGAATGATTTGTATAATAGACTGGGCAGATGCTCTTAAGTGGAAGAGCCATACATATCTTGGGTTATAAGTGAATTGATTTTCAGCTTGATTGCAGTAGATTTTGCATGAGGTTGCTTTCTCATAGATTTTGCTTCACTTACGAGAGTGTAATTAGAGTAGTTTGTCACCTATAAAGACGAATGTATGGACATTACATAATTCAAGATTTCCCTTTCCTCAGCTTGAAGGTTCTGACTGTATCCATGTTCAGAAGTAAAATACATCTTTATCCTACAGATAATGCCTACAGATGCTATCTGCACATCCATCTATCCAACAGAAATGAAGAAACTGAAATGAATTAAGAAGTAAAGAGAGACATCAGAAGGATGCATAGCATGCATACACTTAAAGCCTATTATGACTGTAAAAATATCCTCCTGTGAATAATTCATAATGTATTGGTGCAGATCTTTCTTAAGAAAGGTGTAGAAAGACTATATTCCCATCTTTTTTCAAGAAAAGGTAAAAATTTTGAAGAAAATTTTCAGCTGTTTTATTTCCACTAATTCAAATACCAGCTTATTCCAGGAAAGGATCTGATTCTGAAATTTTAGGAATTAAAGTTATCGCCTGCATATGCTACAGAAAAATCATTACTTTTTCCCTAAATGACTGCAATGTGTAATTAAGTGCATTTACGGTTTCCTGTGTACGGATGACTGTGATTTCATATCGTGCTCTAGAGTTATGCTTCTTTAAATCATTCCTGATGAATTCAGAAGGCAATAGAACATGTCTGCACCTGCTCTGCAGTGGGAGAGATGGAATCCATTCCAGCAATTATAAAGTAGAAAGGAGAAATCAGTAATTAGTGGAACCATGAGTCACTGGTACACTGGAAGTTGGCTGTTCCCAAAGTGCAGGATGTTTCTTACTACAAATGCAGCTGAATCACTTGTTTGCTTATGCCTCTCTCTACACTTTTTGAGCCTCTGAAATAAATTTTTCAAATGATCTTGAGAAATCTTTTTGAGGTGAAATTTTCTATTAGGACTCTTCTGTCACACATAGTGGTACAAGAATACAGTGCAGTGAAGAAGCAAAAAACTGAAGGGCTGGCAAAGAAACTGAAGAATGATCAAAAAGTCTGTTACTGCAAGTTAGAAGTAAAGAAGGTTGATGGTGTTGAGAGAGCACATTCCACGAAGTGTGGAAAGATTGGAATATTTTTCTTCTTTCCAAACAGTGTTCACTTTTTTTTTTTTAGGTACCCAGCTACTCTGAATTAAATTTAAAACTTTCTATTTTGTTTAATTACTGTTAAGCTATGTTTAGATAATAAGCCACTAATGATAAAATGAAGATATAAATTCTATTTATAAATAATATATTCATCATCTTCTAGGTTATCTGATACATTCCAGTTTTTTTTTTTCCGTTATCTTTCTTATAATCTAGTCTCCTGTTGCTTGAGAGACCTTGAATTTACCTGACAGAAGCTCCATTTCCTCTCAGATCTGCCCAGAAACTATACTGTCTTCTGCACTTTTCCCTCTCTTGTTGTCCTGCCTGGAGAAGTTTAAATGCAAAACCTGCAGTCTGAGACTCAAAACTTACTGATCTCCCCATATAACATTTCCTGACCATTTACTCTGCCGAAGAGGTAGCTATTAGATCTACTACTACTCTTACTCAGATATTTTTTTTATTTACAAAGCAGCCAAGAATACTACTGAGATGCTAGATTTTCTCATGCTTACCAAAAGTGTTTCGGAGAGTCAAGGGGAAGCTTTTTCAGTAATTGTCATACAACATACTTTGTTATCTTGCCCAGTGATTAAGGCAAGGAACAAAACCAAGTTCTAGTACAAAGACAGAATTTTCCATGTGGGCGAATTATTGGTATTTCTGAGCAGTATTTTTATAGCTATATCAAATTTTAGGGTTTCAGAAAAGTATGTTAACAAAGGAATCTTAGTAAGTGTAGTTTAGATAGAGCCTTGGTAGGTATTAATCCCCCTGAAGAGACACAATTATTTTAATTCTCTGTGATATGAAATTTTGAAAGGTTTAATCATAAAACGCACACCTTAAAACAGAAAGATCAGGCATTCTGAAAAATTGCTACTATACCAGGGATCTTCTTTTTCAGAAGTGGCTGAAATTTAAAAAAAAAGAATACACCCCAAAACTGCAAGATATGGTAACATGACACTGACTTTGTTAATGCTATAAAAATTGAGTTAAAATATCAACATATACATATAAATTAGAAAGCCATGGAGCCAACAGTTTTAAGAAGAAGTTCAGAAGAAAACAATTTTCAGTGTCAGGATAGAAGTTGAAGTTTATACTCTCTTGTCAGGAAAAAAAAAATTATAACTTCAAGTAAATAAAAAAGAAAAAGAAATGCTAGACCATAGTACATTTCAATATATTTGAAGGCTTTAAAATGCTTCTTTAACTACTATATGTTCAATAGCAGTTTATTATTCACTTCATAATGTTCAGCCATCTTGGATTTCTTTCTCTTATATCACATTAACTGCAAATCTTGCTACATAATAAGTCGTTTTTGAATTCTGGTACATCTGCTAGCTTGAGAGCAGACTGTACTGAGACTGGTCTCTAAGAGACTTTAATTATGTTTATCATTCACATGATGGAAATTCTCAACGATCAAATGCCACCTGCTAACATTATTTCCTCTCAAGAGCCTTACTCTGGGCAGCAAAGGGAGTGTTAGCTGTCACATTTTGGAGGTGCACTATTTTAAAACTCTGCTGTTGTATTACATCTGCAAAGCAAGAACCAAAATTCTAATGTGTGCTCTCAGCTGTGTTTTGGTCAATAAGACCACATGCTTTTTATTGTGGATACCCAGCACTTTGGAAAACATCATATTTTCAAGGCAATTATCCCCAATACTTGAGATTTCTATGCTCATTTTTCTATTCTTTTTCTTCTCCTACTTTTAATTACAGAACTAATTGGACATGTAAGCCAAAATAAATGGTATAAAACAAGAAAGGACAAGCAAGTTTCTGTAAGACTTACTAAAAATTTTTGAGTCAGCCACTGGTGCTATGGTCATATTGTGTGAGGCATATTCGTTATAAAACTCTTTTTCTGTAGGAATGGGTAGACTGTTACCAAACAAATGTTCTTTGATTAAATCCATTGTTGTATATGATCATCAGCTAAAAGGTAAATAAGATAGCTTATCACTGACAGCTGAGGTGTAGGATGAGACCTTCAGTTTTTGATTCAGTGAACCATGTTTTTCAGAGATATCTAATAATTCCCCAGGGTCCTGGTGCTTAGTTCAGATCAGCCTCAGAATTCTTGCATCCTTACATTCTGAATCTTACCTGCTGAGTTATATGGTGTTTGATTAGGATATTATCTACTGTTTAATTCAGACACTGTGGTTGCAAATTGACACTGAAATTAGTTTCTGTTTGTAAATGTGATATTACTGTCATATTCTTTGGTAAGATTCTAGCAGCTATTTTAAACAGTGAAGCATATTCAAAGCAATCAACGTATTTTCTTTGAAATATTAATTTATCTGAAGAATAAGTTTAATTTAGGACGTTTTTATTCCATTAAATATATTAGTGAAAGTTTTCGGGGAAGAAAAAGCATAGAGAAACCTTTCCAGAGAGTAAGATTTGAGAGCCATTTAGTTTCCAGAACTGATGTTTGTACAGAGAGATTATAGGTTGTATATAGCTGTTAAATGTCTACTGTTACTCCCAAATGTACAATAGGCATTATATAGCAAATCTACTGCTAAAAATCTGCAAAAGCTTTTTTGAACCTCTGATCTACCAATCATGCCAGAGCAATGTTTGAAATACTGTATTTTCAGAACTTGTTTAAACTCAAGCAGTCATGCTCTGTAGTACAGCACTGGGGCATCCTTGTCTAATAGCTTATTATGAACCTCCTAGGGACTCAATGGCATAAAAGGAACTATGTGCGCTTAAAGGGATATATCCTTAAAGGGCTGTGTTTTTTTCTCCTGCCTCGTGTAGTTTAGATGTCATTTGCAACTACTGTGTACTGATAGTTTACTTCAAAAGAATGCTGATTGAGGCCTGAGGAAAAGACAGCGCTATGTGCTAAAAGAAGAAAAAGAATAGAGTACTGCTTTTCTGTTCCACTGAACTGCATCTATGCTGGCTGCCAGATGCTCATTCCTAGCTTAAATTCAAAATTGATCCTTTTAGCCTGTACAGATAAAAATGGAGTTAGATAGTGTTTGTTAAAATATTTGGTATTTTTTAATTTAAAAAAATTTTGTTAGCTGTGGTGTTTAGCCCACGTAAAGATAAGCAATAGCAGATGTAGCTGCTTTAAATGAGCTTTAGATCAGCCAAGAAAGGTAGAGGTCACAATCCAGCAATGAAAAAGGACTCTCCTATCCCTTTCCTAGGAGCAGAGCTTACCAAACACTCCAAAGAAAACAATCTCCAAGAAGAGATGCTTCCAGTGTGGCTGCCTGCTCTTAAATGAAGTTAGGGAGGGGCAGACTTCCAGTCACAGAGGTGAATTGCTTTCACCTATGCTCCCAGGGCTGGCTACACCCCTTCACCAGGTGCTCAATCACTGGTTCAGGCCGTGACCTAACAGTTCTCATAAAGTCTGTTTCAAAATAGCCAGTGTCTAGAGATGTTAGAGTTACCTAATGCTTTTGAAGCTCTTGGAAAGTGGGTGACCTACACAAACCTTTCAAGAGGTCTCGAATATAAAATTGGTCCTTAGCAACTCCTGAAAAATAGAGTACTCTAAATTTTGGCACCAATGTACAAGAAGCACTGGATTGTGAGGTCTCATCTCCTATAGTGAGTTGCAATTGTCCATTAAAAATTATTTATTGCTTCACACTGCTGTAGAAGTGAATTCCTTGCTTTTACATATCAAACAGTTCAGTCACCAATAACAATGGTTGCAGTGTCTTTGACTGCGTTTCTAGTCAGGGCTACTAGAGCAACCATACTTCTTTTCATATATTATGTGTGTCTTAATTATGTTAGTTTGCTTCCAAGAAGTTTAGGCATTATTCTCATGACGTACACATACCTTCCCAGTTGGAAGATTTCAGATGTGAAGCTTTAAAGAGAAAATAACCTAAAGCTCTGGAGATTATGTTTCCCAGGCTGATTGGCAAAGACGTGTTTAGGATAATGTTTAGGATAATGTTTAGGATAATGTTTAGGATGCCTAGAAGTGATGTTTGAAATAAGTTAGCTTTTTCCAGAAATTCCTCTTTGTAATTCACCTGAAAAACAGAACCACTGATCAGGTAATAGAAATACCAGAGAGATTTTGTTGATATTGTTTTTAAGAAAAAAGTAATTACTATGAAAAACTATTGTAATATAAACTTCTTTCCTCAACCACACATACCCTTTCTTAATTTAAAAGTTAAAACCAAGATGTGTGCAAAGAAAAACATTAAGGCAAAAAGCTCACCAATATTAATTGCCCTAATATAACTCATTGTTCAATTATTTATTACTTTTTAGTTGTTTAGTTATCTACAGTTTGTGACAGCAGGCAAATACATTTAGGGACTTCAGAAGTTGTGGTAAGTTATGTTTACTGTGAGATCAATCAATTATTCAGTTCTTTTTAACTAGGTCATTTCTTTAATTCAAGTGTGATGTTCCTAGATGTAAATGTTACATACCTTCAAACAATCGCTATAGATCAGGGTCCTACTAAACCTTCTCTAGACAATTTTCTGTAAATCATTTAAACTTACTTGCATAGGTATGGTACTAGGAATCTAAGTTTAGCCATCTTGGCTTGAAGAGACTAGCCTAAGAATAAAAATATTTGCAATTTTTATCATTGAATATTATTGGAATCAGATATTGATAATTTTTCTGCTCTCAAAAATAATCAAGATCTTACTAGAAAGGCAGTCCAGATATTTACACAAAATTTACTATATGTTTTGTATTTCAAAAAATGGAATAAACACATTAATTCTTTAAACATAAATTATGTCTTGAGAATATATTAAAGTATGTTGTCCTAATAAATGATGGCTTATATGAAAAAAAAAAAGAAAGAATGAAAGAATGAGCTTGAGGGCTTTATTTAGATCCTGTCTGTTATTGTAAATTATGTTGCCAATTTATTTATTTTTTTATATCCTCCAGCAACAGAAGATTATTGTGATAAATGATTCATATCACTGCAATATACACCTTTTAAAATTTCCATATCTGGCAACCTATAGGCACTTCTTTAAGGCTTCAATAGGCTCCTTAGCCAGATAATGTGGCTGAAAGCTGCTTCATGATTAATTTCATCTAAATGTGGTAATTATCATACTTTGAAGTAATGCCTGCAAAACATGCTTTCATAGAGAGTTAGTGGAAGCTGAGGATTAACCTAGAAACATTTCAATTCAGAGCAGCGTATTACCCAAAATGGAATGTTTTTTCCCTTGAATTTTTGAAGACTTTTTATTAGAATTCTTGGCAGTCGTTTGCAGTATTTTATCTCATATCAGCTTTTTCACAGCAATTCAGAGAGCTGTGAAATTGAAGCAAGTTTATATTATGACCAATAATACAAATCTTGGTTTTGAATGCTACTTGTTTTGGCAGCTTCTGCTCTGAAGTATTTCTTGTATTAATGTTTAAGAGCAAAGCTGATTTATCACTCACATGTTGTGGTCATAAGCATTATCCTGCTTATATTCTAGGCACTCTGTTAATTATTAGGATGTTCATTTCTTCATGAGCACCCAAGGAAGTACCCTCTACTGTTATTCCATGCATCTCTTCTTCCTATCCTAGCAACAATCTTCCAGACTGGACTGGACAGACTGCTCAGATTCTTTTTCTCTTTTCTCTTTAGATGTAAATCTTCAGTTTGTTATGACATGTGGGAAGTACATGGCAACTAGTTTTGGCTAGGTATTGTGCAGAGCCTTCCAAACTAGGTGTCAATTGCATGGTGTCAACAGTGGTAGGGAGACTAATACTTTTAATTTCTCATCTTTATTCTTCCCTTACGTTTCAAAAACCTGAGAATGTGCACGTGGTGTGAAACCATGGCTCAGCTAGTACATGTAAACCATAGTAATTCGACCATATGTTGAATCGCACTATACTGAAATTAAAAATATACACCTTCACACAGATTTGTTACGTTTACACTTACATTTAAATTAGTACAACTTCACGATGAAACAGAAAATAAATTATTCACAGTATCATTCAAATACACTTTGCAGCAATAATGCACACACTGAAATTTTCTATTCACCTCCATAATTCCTACATACGTTTTAATGCATATGCTTTTTTTCTTTTTTCTTTCAGATAAAAAAGAAGCTGCTGTGACCAAAGAACTCAGAAGTAAGATACTACTTGTGCATTAGGTTATGATCTCTTTTACATGTCATATAGTTTCAAACAGCACATTTCAATAATCCACAGTAATAGTTACTGAATTGTAGAAATCACAAATAATATAGTAGCTACATCATATATAAGTGAAAAATTACATGTTTAGTTTTCAGCTGCCTCCTGCTTTCTAAATCCATTCTTACGCTACTTCTATTTCCACATTTCTCCTTGTGACTGACAGTTTTGCCTTCCTCTCTTTTCTATCACTGTCTTTGAAAACAAAGATTTCATGGGGAAGGAAATGTCAAATGAGTTCTCAGCTGAACATGCTCTCAGTGGCAGCAAATCTGGTAAATGGGATGAGAAGACTGAGAGTCTGATGTGCTGAAGGATCATCAAATTTATCTTCACAAATGCAAAACCACAGTCCTGCCTGCCTTTCTAGTTACCACAGATACAGAAAGGGGACTTCTAAGGCAGAAGAGAGGTAGGGGCTGGACTCTTCTGCATAAAGAACAAAATTGCTCGGGGAACATGGTATTGTTAACATGGGAACAGTTAGACCTTTTTCTTCTGAAAAACTGTAAGCATCAGTGCCTCAGTACGGTAATAATAGTATGACACAGTTACACTGGTACACTGACAAGATTTCATCAGTCATATCTCTGTTCTTCAACTATGGGACTTTGAAAGCTCATTCAAGTTCATGATTAAAGAATGCACTAACTCCAGATACCATACACCATCTTCCCTAGCCTGTATGGCAGAAGAATCCTCTACCATTCTCATTTTCAGCTGAAAATTGTTCACATAAAGAGGCAAAATCCTTAGCACTGAAATAATATGTAAATTATGAACTAAAAAGCATATACTTCCAAATAATAAAAGAAAGTTGAAAACATTTGCTATGTTTGTTTCAACACTACTGAAAATTTAAATATATAATATACAAAACTTACTGTTGAAAAAAAATCCTTCATTATATATTTTTCCTCAAAATTGTTTTAGTTGCTCAAAAACAAAGTATGTAAAATGTAAATTTTAAAAAAAATGGCAGAATACAAAGAATAGGACTTAATTTGTTTAACAGATATTATGAAAACCAAAATCAAGTCTTGTTGGTCAGCAAGTTCTAGCTGAGTGCTCAGAAGGAACAGATGCAAAAGTCCTGCAAAACTATATTTTGTTTTCATTTTGTTTCACAAGACAATCTGATGCATCTTCTGTGAAATTCTCAAAAGATTGGAGGGGAATAACTCGAAATCCATTCCTGGTTTAACCACATTCTTTTTCTTCATAATAAATGTGTGACAGATGTGAAGGATTAGCTAATATTTTTTTGACATTCTGTAATTCAGATTGTGATTGAACTGATTAATTGTTTCCTCTCACAACATAGAAATGTGAATTTTAAGTTAGAAGATCTTCTAGTTGATATAAAAATCTACTAAGAAATTTGCTGGAGTTTAGCTTATAGAAACTTTTTATACTATTCTGGTTTAAGTATAGGATGTTTTATCAGTTTCTGAGGGTAAAAAGAATTAACTAAAAACCACTGAAAAGTAAATAAATCCAGAAGGCTTGTCAGGTTCTTCTACACAGGGCTAAGATTCTTCAAGTCTGCTTTGGGAACGTATATGCTCCGTATTTGGGCCCACATTCCACAAGGAAATGTTCTACTGCAACAAAGAGAAGATAATGCAAATGTTTCATGAAAACAACAAAAATGCACCAGCTAAGAAGCCTTGCTTCCCCTCTAGGAGACCTAGGCAGTTACTCTTTCAAGTTCAGTACCAAACCATAAAGAGCTGCTCCCCTCATGTCCGTCACTGTGGAGAGAGATTCCTCCATGCCTTTGTGGATGTACTTTGCAGAGGTAGCCCAATTGTCACTTTTTTTTTTCATCAGAGAGAGCTTCAGATTAGGGGAAAGGATAGCACTTTGAGTAGCTGTGGTGTCAATGGTTTGCAGGTGTTCGGCCCGGTTCCGTGACGAATGGGACGGGAGACCCATGGACCAACGCCCCGGGAAAGGAAAAAGGGAAAAAGGGTAAGGAGAAGGGCCTGAAAGCAAAGAACAGCGGCAACAATCTGAGGAGAAACAAACTAATTTACTAAATAAGATACCGGAATGCACAACAACACACTATAATACAATATAATTACAATTTAAGCTGATAAATCCAATACAGCGAGAGTGAATGTCCAAAATCAAGGTAGGCCTTACTCTACCACCAAGGATAAGACGGCTGGGGAGCGAGGTGCTGCCAGGACGAGAGATGGGTGGAAAGAGAAGGGATGAGGTCTCGTGATCTGCAAGTTTTTATCTTTTCCCTCTGGCCAGAAATGGTAACAGAGGAGCAAAGTACCCTGGGGAATGTAGTAGTCTTTCTCTTCTGAGAACAAGGTACATACAGTACATGATGTTATGATGTGGAATACCAATAACCGAAAATCATAAAACTATGACATGTGGGAATCCAGGAGACACCACTCTGTATCTGCCACTCTGCCAATGGCAGATACTCAACAACTGCTGCAGGCTGGTTCAGGACCCTCTGCCATCACAGCTGCAGCCTGGGTGGGGAGGCCAGGCCCAAAGCCCTGGTACCTGCTACTCTGTGCTTTGCCAGTGGATACAGAATAATTCAGTAGAACTGGATTCAAGAAGGGATTTATTGTCTTATGACAGGAGTTTAGTACTCCTGGCCATTTTGTTGATGCCTTTGAGTTACTTGAAAGCAGTCCAGCTCCCTTCTCTTTGGTTAGTCTCTTTGTCTGACTCTTCAGTGAAAAAATTACTACAGGCTATATGTACCTCACTGAAAGCCTCTCCTCACATTTCTG
The DNA here is from genome assembly GCF_002078875.1 of Numida meleagris. Lineage (NCBI taxonomy): Eukaryota > Metazoa > Chordata > Aves > Galliformes > Numididae > Numida > Numida meleagris. Next base: position 60,694,524 of record NC_034411.1, read on the forward strand.
TTTTTTATGGTATAACACTTTGCAGTAATTTTTTTAATTTGTTTCATTTGGTTTGATCTGTTTGTTTGTTTTTCAGAGCCAGCAAAAGCCCCTGCAGCTTCTCCAGCCACCAAAAAAACAGCAGCACCAGGTAAAGGAGCAAAAGGTTCCATGTATTTCTAGTACTTATTTTTGAACCAGTTTATTGCATCATAGCACCATCTGCTGGATTATACAAAAGACACTGTTTGATTTTGTTGTAGTTGTTGTTTTGTCTGTTTGTTTTGTAAGTTTGATCTAAATTACTGTGGTAGTCCAGACAAAGTGCTGTCTCCCTGGCCAGCCCACTCTTCCTGCTTCTTCTTTCCTCTAGCAGCTCTCACTGTATATTGCTTTATGGATCAATGTTGATCTGTGTTCTTCTTCCTTTTTTTTTTTTTTTTTTTTTTTTTTAAGGCTTTCTCTAGTTCCAACCTTTCAATTGATCTACGTCACGCATTTACCAAATAAGGGAGTAATAACTCACGTTGGTAGAGAAGACTGGAAACTGGACAAGGGTCAATCCCAGCCAGTAACATTGTAGACTGTCTCTATGGCAAAATGACTTGCAGCGCTGAAATACAGCTGATACAAACTAGTTCTGGACATATCATAGAGCACAACTGAGTTAACTGTGTGGAGCTGACCTAAGAAGTGTTTTTTCCTCACAGTTGCTCCTGGTCCTTGCCTTAAGTGTTTGTTCTACACCACGTTCAATTGCACTAGCACAACTGGATAAATAGCGTAAACCACATCATTGCCATGGGCTAGTTAAAAAATTACTTAGAAATGTGTGTGTGGGGAAGGGTATTCTGTCCAGATTACTTCACTAAGTCTGACTCAACAAATATTCATGTGCATGTAAATGATAAATTGTTAAAGCAGCTTTGTTTCCACAGTGTATGGTATAGCTAGATGCTTAGATGTCTCAACTATACACTGCAGAAATTGTCACATTAGAACCATATGCTCATAATTAATTTATTCCACCGGCTTGCATCCAAATTTGTGTACATTTTTGAGAAATATTCCAGTGAGTCTGTTTCTTGGCAAGAATGGTGATGGCAGCAATCTGCTTAAGATAAGGAAAATACTAGCATGGCCTCTTATGGAAAAATTAAATGAATTTGTCTCTTCTGACATAATTCTGAATATCTTATCTGCCTTAAAAATGGTAAAAAGCAGTAGTTATTTTGACTTTAACTTTAGTCATCCCCTCCCCAAATGTCACTGTTCTCTGAAAATTATTTTATCCCCAGAATAAATCACTGTAGCAAAATATTAAATATGCTTGTTTGGCAACATTTTAACTAGACTGTTGCCTATTAGTACAGTAAATTAAATACATTATCCAATTTCATATTTCATTTTCTTCCACATATCTTATTACTTTGCAACCTGTACCCCAGAATGCCTAAAGCTGAAGGTTTATTCCTATTAACAGACTGAGAGCACAGCTGGTCATCTTCCAGTGTTTCTACACCACATATGTTCTTGATTTTAATATCACTAGTAAAGAAATCCCTGCCTAATACTCTGTGCACTATTTTTAGCTCCATATTTTTGTATGGAGAAAGCAGAGAAAATTACTGTGGAATTTTGAAGTCTGTGGGAATTTCTCAGTCTGGAAACCAGTGTGTGCTATGGGAAACCAACCTCAATGATTATCTGTTAATTGATATTCAAACTGTATGTTTTCAAATGTACTTATATCTAACTGGAAAAAATTCCTTTCTGAAGCTGAGCCGGAAAGAGAATTTGACTTCCGAGAAAAGTGTAATAGTTTTGTAGAATCATCAAGGTTGGGAAAGTCCTCCAAGACCATTAGTCCATCCATCCCCACATCAGTGCCACATCTACTCTTTTCTTGAACACCTTCAGGGACAGTAACTCCACCAATTCCCTGGGCAAGTGCTGTTATTGTACAGGGAGAAAGAAGAGTTGAGGATTTTTCATGATATTACCTATATTTTCTTATGACATCCCCATCCAAACTCTGATGCTCTTTCCTCTTCTTTCACCATGTTCCAGCAGAACAGATCTGAGAGCGACCCCTCTCACAAAATACATGTCAACAGTTCTTCCCTGAAGAAGGGCTCAGATTTCTTTCAAAGGACTTCCTACATCAACCCACAGGCATGATGCCCATCTCTGGAGGTCAGGTGTGTAGGTGCTTGGCACCTGCTACATTCCACCATTGGGGAATTTTGATCCTCTAAGTGAAGCTGGGAAGAGCTCCCACATCACAGTGCACATCTCAGACCCCAGGTATCACTAACCCATGGCCAGACTAGTGGACCAGGTGTCAGCAGTGGTTCACAGGTGCATTGCAGCATTCTGTGTCTGCTGGATCTGCTTGGCACCATGAGGAGCACAAGTACAGGGCAGTGACAGCCAGGGATGGAAGTGTGTAAAACAGGCTCAAAACACGCAAGAAACTGTTTGGTAAGAACAGAGTGGTGGCTGGGTTTCCTAGCAGGCAGCAAGGAACCTCAAAGCCACCAAGCCCCATGTACTCCCTTAGCTAGAGTTAGGAGTCTGCGTGTGCCTGCCATGGAACTACCCAACATTACACACAACATTGCTGTATTTTCTCTTAGCACCAGTGATTGTTTTTCCCTCATGATTTGCCTGGTTTAAAATCAAAACCAACGCTTTTCAACACTATAAAAACCTAAGTCCTGATTGCAGCTAAGAATTTCCCTGGAATGTTGTTTCAATTTTTAATTTAGTCTTACACTTTATTTAACAAATTTTGTACTGTCACATAACTGCCTAATTGCTGGTTTTTAATGCCTGTTTTTTTCTGTCTTCCTCACCACACACATCCAAAAAATCTTATTTATTACTCCCCTTGGGTTCATAATTTGAGCACCATTTGCCCCAGAAAATCACTGAAATTTAATTGGTGTTCAGAAAGAATAAAATAAGTATGACAGGCTCAAATGTCAGCTGCATCCAATCTCTCAAACTCATTCTGTCAGTTGTACTAGAATTATTATTATTTTATTATGCTTCTGATTTCTTCACTATTGGTAAGAAGAAAGGAAAAAAAAAAAGACATTATATAGGATTCCTTTTGAACCACAGAAGTTTTCTTTTGGTCCAGGTTAGCATAATTCTTTGTTGTTTGGTTTCTTTCTGGTCTTAATGATAGAGTTGCAGGTTTGGGTGTCTTTGCACAGTAGATGGAAATTATCTGATCTCCATTTCCCACTAAACTGCCGAAGCTGGGACTTCATACTCACCGATTTGTCCCGGAGAGTTTCCTCTGGTCCAACAGTGAATCCTAGCAGCTGACACTGCTCCTGGTCTGCAAGGAATGCATCATACCCTCAGCAGCTTATACCTTGCTGCTATTGCAGTCTGTCACGCAACCATTTCTTAATATCCACAGAAATCTATTAGGTGGATGTCAATAAATTCCACAAATCATTCCAGCCTACTAACATTTTCATCCCCACTCAAGTCTAAGAAGCTATTGCAGAACAAAAGATCTTATATTGTCCACAGGATCATGTAAGCTGGGTCATTATCCAGCTCTTCATGGTAATGGAGAAATGAATTCTTGATTTAGAGCACGAGGCAAGAATTTTCCAATATAAGAAGGTTTTACTTTACTTCTTAGGAATCTTTGCATACTAGATTTATTTAAATGGAGCAAGAAATAGCTTATTTTCACTAAGCTTTCTAATCTGAAATCCAAGTTTTGTCCCTCCATTTTTAAAAACTTGAGTAAGTGACCTAGAATAGAGGATATTTTTACTAGTTTTACTAGGATTATGAGATGCCCAGTCTCCTAGCCTGGCATATTACTGTTGCATTAAAACTTTCCTTATGGTATGCTGCATTTCAATATCAGTTAGTGTTAAAATAATTTCCTATACTTCTGCTCATGCTATAGTTAAGCATGAACAAAAGCATACTTAAAAATGTAGCTTTGTTTCTTTGACTATTCCAAGAAATTATTAAATGCCACAATGCAGAAATGCACTGTTGCAATAATAACACTAAGACAGCATTACTTCAAGAGTAAGGCAGGGGGAGCAAGTTAACTACGAAAAAAAGAAATGACTGGGTACTTAAGTACACTGAAGTAACAATGATGGAAAGCATGAAAATTAAATGCTATTTAAATACGAATGAGAATTAAAAGGATTAGATGTCCACTTTTTATTGAAAATGGCGTTTTAAGGGGGTTTGTTCTGTGGCTGGCAAGATTTCGTAACCCTGAATTTGTTTTGTGATTAATTTCTCTTTCATCAAGAATTGGACCCAATCTCAAAGCACTTATCATATCTTTCAGTCTCTGTTGAGTCATGTATTCAAGCTGTGTTGAAACCAGACTATCACATACACTGTGCATACAATTACCTTCCCAGGCATTCATCTTTGGTAATTGGTACCATCTTCATTTTGATAGAAAGGGAATAAATGTGCCTCATCTTGCCCATTGAGGCCATAAGAAAAATAAAACTTTATTTTCAGAGAAGGAGCATAGTCAAGAGAGGTAAGGTGGACTAGAGTTTTATATAACACATATGATTATATGATGAATGGAATTTATAATCTTTTTGAATTTTGCAGTGCTTTGTTAGTAAGGATAGGAAGAGTATTAATAATATACTTCACTGTGACCTTTCTTAGGTACGAATTTTTTCATGTCATCATACAGGTCTACATCATCTACAGATATGAATGTCTCTATCAACATGTTGCAGTGTAGTATCGGAAAATAAAACAAGCTATTGCCAGTGTTCAGCACTAGGCCATTCTGCAGTGCTACAAATAACATGATGAGTTTTCCCTCATATCACAGAATCATAGAATGGCCTGGGTTGAAAAGGACCTTAGAGATCACCTAGTTTCAACCCCCCTGCTGAGTGCAGGGTCCCCAACTAGTAGACCAGGCTGCCCAGAGCCACATCCAGCCTGGCCTTGAATACCTCCAGGGATGGGGCATCCACAGCCTCCTTGGGCAACATATTCCACTGCATCACCACCCTCTCAGTGAAAAACTTCCTCCTAACACCTAACCTAAACCTCCCCTGTCTTAGTTTAAAACCATTCCCCCTTGTCCTATCACTGTCCACCCATGTAAACAGTCATTCCCCCTCCCGTTTATAAGTTCCCTTCAAGTACTGGAAGGCCACAATGAGGTCTCCCTGGAGCCTTCTCTTCTCCAAGCTAAACAAGCCCAGTTCCCTCAACCTTTTTTCATAGGAGAGGTGCTCCAGCCCTCTGATCATATTAATGTCATCCTTGTAAAACTTAGGAAACACGAATTCCACAATATAGAGTTCAGGACCTCTAGCTTCTCTTTTCTTTCTTAAAAATAGACTTAGTATGCAACTTTCAGCATAACAAAACAAACTTGAAGCTGCTTGGAGATTTATGTACTTCAGAATTATTAGTTGCTGATTTTATTTCATACATGCTCTAGACAGCTCTCAGCATTTTACTGTCAGAGCTGCACACTTCTAGCACCTTCTGTTGATGTCCTCCTGCATGATGCCGTCTCTTTAGATAACCCTCAAAAAAGCTTCATGTCCTAGTTAAGATGGTCATAGAAGCCTTTCAAAATATTTAACCACATGTATGTCTTTTGAATCACACTCTGAGAGCACATACACAAAAGCTTTCCATCACTGCCTCCTTCTACCCTTTTCTTATGAGACAGTCAACATCACTACTGAGCTCTAAGTCAGGCACTACTCTTACAGCTTCTGTTCTAAGTTTGGTAGCTTTAACTTACATTTATTCCTTCAGGATCTTGGTGCATTAAATTTTAGGATCTAGTGTTTTTTGTTTGTTTATTTGTTTTTAATGAATTAACTAATCTAAACAGCTTGCCATGTTTACCTAATGATAGGCAAAATCTTGAACTACAATGATCTGCAGTTTTCTTTCTCTTCTGAACTATTCTTAAATTTTCAGTGGTTTACAGAGCTTGAAGATGTTGTTGCCTTGTCAAAAGAAGATGCAGTATGAACAAGTAAGCATGAGCACAGAACAATGACTTAGCATTATCCAAATTGTGACCATTCTCCATAGTATCCAGAGTCATGTGACTTTTTACCCCAAAGTGAGATTAGGCAAAACTGAATTACTTTTGTCTTACTGTAGTCTAAGAGCATGCATACACCTGCTGCAGCCTATCTCCAGGTGCAGTAACTTGTCCTTCTTTGAGAAGTTCACCTTGAGTAATGTAGAGACAATACCCTGGAAGTGTTCCTGGTTCAAACAGATGCAGTTCAACACAGGATTTTTCTAAATCTAACACAGTGTCCCTCTAACTTGGGGACTGATTGGAAACAGTTATGCCTGAACAGCTTAGTCATCTTAGTCCTCAAAAGGATGGACCTGCCCCTCCAATCCCTACTTAAAAGAAAATACATTTTAAGGTTTATCATAAGTAAAGATCTACTGGAAGATGTTAGCTCTCCGTCTGTGATTAAAGAATCACATCATATTTTTAAATTAACTTTTTGCCAGCTGAGCATCAAGCTGAATGCCCATGCCAGAAATCCTGAGACTAGGGTGATGACAATTTGTTCCTAAAACAAGTAGTACTACTGCTGAGCATTGAGAACTGATCTCACAGGGTATTTTTGAGACATGTGAGTATTTCGGAGAGTAAATGTGACACATCAGTTTTGAATATAGGCAGTTCCCCAGTCAGAATTGTAGAATTAGCCTACTTTTCTTGTTCAGGATTCTGAATCAGAAAGATTTTTATTCCAAGGAGAAATTAGGCATTGTGGTCTATGGATACATCCAGACTATGTACTGGCTATGCTGCTTCTGGTGGGAAACTGCATACAAGACCTGCTGCTTCCCCTTGTCATACAACAAAAGCTTTCAATGTTGTTTTCCTGGGAGGGACCAAATACACACCTTATTTACATAAATATGCACTTTAGGAGTGTTGACTTGAGCAGCCAATTTATTTACATATGATTTCAGTCCTTGTGGAATGTCTTTCTCCAACTGAGAGGAGATTTGCCAAGATAGCAGGACAAACATCAGAAATCTGCATTCTTTCAATTTACTCCTTATGACAGTTCCTTTTCTCTTGATTATCTCAACAGTTGCAGAAACTAATGGTACATTTCAAACTCTGGAGAGGAAAAGTATCTACCTCTCTTCCAAGAGACAACTTCATCCTTAGGCTTCACTATAACCACACCAATTTGGTACAGATACAACGTGCTTCTATGAGAAAGGCCTTTAAATCCCTTGTGGGCTTCTGAGACATACTGAGAAATACTGAGATATTTCTCAGTACTGAAGTCTTCCCTCTTCAGTTATCGCTTTCTGTTCATGAAGCAAATCTACAAACTCAATATATTGAAAATATTTAAATTTTGTCTAGACCTCTTTTCTATTTCCTCTTTGCAAAATGTTTTTCCCAAATATTTCCCCACATGATAGGAGATTTAAAATACAAAGATACTGATGCAGAGATCTGCAGAAAATGATCTTTCTCATCAGAAAAGCTGTTTTTTATCCCCTGAAAAATGCTAATTTATAGAGGAGCAAATGTGTGTGATATGATTTCACCAAATATGGCATTTCTCTGTTGTGTTCATATTCCAGAAAGAAATATATTTGTTCAGTTCATTATCTTGATAATTCAAACTGTATGGTGGCAGTGGATTTGGCAGTGAATTTCCCTACATTGATCCAGTCAGTGGAGCAGTAGTCAGATAAAGCAGAATGAGTACTTCTGGGGAGCAACTTGAAAAATTTTGATTGGGGTAGTGCAAAATTTTCTCACGTGGATTATCTTAGGTCTAAAAATGTGATCCAGCTTATATTGCAACTTTTCCTTTCAACAAGAGAGTCTAAAGAAAACTTTTCTGCATCTGGTGGTGATTTATGCTTGCAGTACTCTAATTGAAAGGATATCTTGAAGAGCTTTATCACTATCTTATTTGGTTTTAATTAGCCAACAAGCTAAAAAGGACTGAGAGGGGAAATGACAGGCACATAGCCTATAAAGCAAAGATTACATGGCTGTAAGACCCGCCTATCTGCTCTGAGGATTTAAGTATTCAAGATACTGCACAGAATATGACAACAGTAGGCTTTAACTAGATTCTGTTGGCGCTTAGTCCCGTTGGGGAATTCTCTCAGTCAGTGTGGCATCAGAATAGTAAGTCCTCTTTATTGTGTTTAACATACATCTTATATATCCTCCACTCTCAAGCAGTAAATCCACTCACGGTTAATTGGCCTTAAGTTCTTCCCAACAACATAGATAACAAACAAAGGGTTCCTTAACTGTCCCAGATGTGACCACATTAGCTGTGCATACTAAAGGAGCATTCTGTTTACACTTTAGCCCTGTCTCCAGACTCCCGAGGCCTCATAGCGATAAGATCTACCAGAGTCTGTTGAGCTCCTTGTTGTTACATCTCCCCCCACAGATTCATCAAAATACTTTTGGCAAAACCAAACAGTACAGAAAACACCTTTTTCTGCAGCTACAGGGCACAATCAAAATTACATTGGTTTTTTGATGTGATATATACTAGAGAATAAGAAAAACACTTGAAATGCTATTTATTTAAACTTTTCCTAATCTGTGCATTTCCACAATATAATTTAAAAAAAAAAAAAAAATAAACTTCTTGGACGTGTCTGTATTAGAACATAACATACACACATGTGCTCATATAGATGTACAAATCAGAATACAATGTCAATTCTTATTTCTTGGGAGATGGCAGAGGGCCAACATTTGTGACTGTCCATCCTGCTATTGAACATTAAAGTATACCACAGCAAACGTGCCAGCCTGGATGCTTTTCAGCACTGTTGGCACTTTAGGAAAGAGTCTGGTTTAGGGAAAACTGAGGATGCAAGTTCAATTTCCCTGCTGTCTCCCACATGCTCAAGGGGTGTCTAGGAATGTACTACCAGTAATGAACCAAAAAAACACACTTACGTGATTTTAAGAGCAATTTATACATAACTTTACTATTTTTCATGAAATAGAAAAGCCGTTTCTTGAAAGCTTCAGAGTTTATTAAGACAATAAAATACTGAACTAAATAAAATCTCTATTTGGTAGAAAAATAATATACTACCCGCAAAAATTTCCTGAATGAAAACATTTTGTAAATTCTTATACACAAGAACACAAAAAAAGCTTTACAGATAAAATAATGACAAATATCATGAAAAATGCATAATACGCTTACAATATCCTTACTTGTGTCATACTAACTACCTGCTAGCAAAATAAATAAAATTGAAATCAAGTAATAATTATATGAGGCCAAAAAGGAAAGATTCTGATGTGAAGTTTATGGCTCATGCAATTTAAAGTTTAAGATCATTCCAACACCAGAGGAAGAATCACTTGAAATATCATATCATCTCCTATTCCACAGAAGAGCTGCTAGACATGCAGTTTTGTTAATTACTGATTTTTTCCTTTCTAATGTGCTTTGTGATAATGTGCTTCTTTTCAAGTGCTTTTGGAAGTAACACTGTTGCAAAGAAGCTCTCTGGAACTTCCTTAATGTTTACAGTTTGAAAAACAGGAAACAAAGCTAAGCAACTGAAAAATGTTACACTTTGCAAAAATACTTGCCAAGGGTTGTTAAAATCATACTGTTCTCTGATCTCATAAGATCTGACAGTCAGAGGGAAAAATAATTGCCTACGAATCACTAAAGTAGTAAGTACATTGCTTTCAGTTTTCAGGAAGCAGTCCTAAGCAAAAGAATAACAGAAAACTGCACAAAACCAACGAAACTCTCCTTTCACAGGAAGAGTCCTAAAATACCTGTATGGAACTGGATACTCTGAAGAACGCTTGGGCTACACAAAACCAAGGCCTCAGCTGTTGTTATGATTAAGCTCAATGAGTCAGCCAAACTACAGTGTTCTAAACTTCTGTCTTCTCATATTTTGCTGCTTCTCCTCCTTAGCTTTTACTAGGATTGCCACCCAAGCTAGGACACCATGAGAAAAATATAAGATTTATCCAGATAATTAACTACTTAGTGTCGACCCACTCTCCCTCCACCATGTATTCATATGGCTGGGAAAATCATATTCCCAGCTCGTTGCTTGGCCGCAGCAACCTGGAGCATGGTCTTTTCCACTGACTCTCATGGCATATATATAGTGTGTCTGTAAAGCACCAAAGATAATTCTGTATAGGCATAATTCTGTATGTAATAATTATATTAAAATGTGCCTTATATAACCATATAAAAGCTGGGTACCTGATTTCAGGCAACTAGTCTTTGTGCTTTAAAGTACAGATTCTGTATTTTATGAGCACAACTTTACTGAGCAAAATTGCTTGTGAAATTGTCATGACATCAGTATTTTTGGTAATAAGACAAAAAATGTAAATCTTTTGTGTTTATTTTTTGTTGCTATTAGTGTTGTTTCATTGTGTTTTGTTTTGTTGTTGTTGTTAGATCTCAAAACAAACCTTTATCTAGAGGCTATATTTTGCTTTAAAATGTATATATGCTGGCTCTTCAGATAGTTTTAAAAACAGAAAATGAGTATTTCCTTGCAGATTGAGCATGCTTTACATGATACAAATGTATTGTGAGTAGGAGTATGCAGTAATGATACACTGTATTTAAAAACTTAACAGCTGGCTATTTTTTTAAATTATTTTGATCAGCCTGCCTTTACAAATATCAATTATTTTCATAGCTCTGCATGATGTTTATTTCTTTTAGATGTCCACTTTTAACAATAATCTCAAATATCAATATCATATTCATATTGAACCTGAATTAATATCGAATGTAAGTCCTATTCATATTAATATGTTATTGGTCAAAATATTTTATTTTCTATTGAAATTATTTTTTGATTATTCAGTTCAAGGATAATTCATATTTAAGGATACGCTTTATTTTAGTGAGGTACAGCACAGTCACTTTGAATATGGAACTTTATACCTCGATTCTAGAGTTGAAGTGATTAAGGCACTAATATTCTTCAACTGCATAATACAGCCTTAATACAAATAATTCACATAGTAAACATGGAGAAAATATAGGATGGATGCATGCATTTAATGCAAACTACCATTATTCTTTCAATCAGTCAGCTCAAATATTTTGAATTTAGGTACTGTTCCTGTGTAGATCAAATGCTGCATACCAAAACTTTTACATACACTGTTTAAAAGAATCCACAGGCAGCATATGCTGATTTCAAAAGCTGTTGTTGTTGTTGTTGTAGTTGCTATTATAAACATTAGTCTTGGCTGGTAGATGACACTGAGTTTCTGGGAGATAAGCTTAGTATCTCTTCCCTCTTCCTTCTGGTTAGCTATGTACTCCTTCTCTGAAGGAGTTTGGATGCAAATACTGATGGAAAGAGCCCTTACAGAAATTGCTGTTAAAAATTTGTAAATCCCGGTCATAGTTTGCTGCAAGGTACAGAGTTTAGGTGGATGAAGCTTTTCAGCTTCAAGTTCCAGACTTTGATGATTAAGGCTGGCCTCCCTTTCCTCATTCTATGGCTGCAAAGCTGCAGTGGCTGGATGAGATCATAGAATGGTATTCTCCATTCTCTATGACAAGAAGGAAGTAGCATTTCACAGTTGTCCACAGGGGCACATATGGCAGGTTCATAGGCCACCATGAAGTAAAACTGCATATATTTTAACTCTCACTCCTGCTAGAATTCCCTTTAGCACCTTAGAATATGAGTTATAAAATAAAGTCCTTTGATGTCCGATATTAGCAGTTAAACTGACCCTATTTGCATAGTCTGAAAACCACCAGGGATGAAGAAGTGAATTATGATAACTATAAAGATTTCATTTTGATGTGCCTAAAGGTAGAGAGAGACTCATCTAACCCAAGAGACCAAAGCAATTTTTTGCATCCAGCAGTCACTGATAACATGAAAATTATTGGCCAGAACAATGAAGCAAAACAAGAAAATGAAAGTATACTTGTATTTTTTTTCTTTTTCAGAACAACACAAGAAAGAAAAAATTGTGGAGAGTGGTGAATATTCTCTCTTTTTCTTTCTTACTTTTCAACTGTCTTACTGTTTGAATATAATTCCTGTTAACAGTAAATATTTATTTTATGTTTGTCTGACTTAACAGCCAAAACAGCAAAGAAAGAAGCGAAAGTGCATGGTAAGACCTGTGAAAAACAGTAAGCTTTCGAGTCTCATTTATCTGGTTTAAGTTCAAACAGGATTAGGTAAAGGGACAAGAGAAGTGAAGGCAGAGATAATGATCTGTGGGTTTAATCGAATCTACTGAGCAAGTGACTGACTGTGGAACAGCCATGCAGCCATTTGGCCTTCTGAAAATGAGATCTTATCAAATGTAGCTGAGAAGAACAATGAGGGTGAGATTGTTTTATTTCAGCTTTTAAAAGACTTATCTTTTCAGGGAAGAAGGGTGCCTGCTTGGAGATTAGAGTAAACCTAGAGAACAAAACACAAAACAAGAGCTTCAGAATTTGGAGGGGAAGAAAAGATAGGCTTGGTTCTAGTTTTATTTCAAACATCCATGCATTTTACTGCAGTAGCTAGGCACTCTTATTCCTGACAGGATTTGACTTCTCCAGTTTAACCAAATTTGGAAGAACATAAAGATTTTCAACTCCTTTTACAGCCAAGTTTGATGACTAATTCATCTGATGATTCTATTTTCTCAGATACAGATCCTGAGCAAAAATTACCTAATGTAGACTGTCAAACTATAGGAAAAAAAAATTCTTCTCTTCTATGGCAGGAAAAGCTGTCACAGTTTTTAAAAATGAAGATATTAATAATGGGAAAGAAAAGTGTGGTTAGTTCAATTAATTTGGATTTAGGTATTCCAACTATGAATAGTAAATAAATGAAACTGAAAGGTACATGTTCAAGTAACACTTTTGAAAATTGGCCATCGCCTGTATGAATATTAGAATTGTTCTTTTCCCTAAACTGTGCCTAAAGCTTTCAACAACCTCGAATAATATGCTCTTAAGTTCCCCAAATAGATGAAATAACTGAAAGGAGACTTCTGTTGCATATCTCCGCCCATAATTCATTCTGAAACTTGTTTTTTCTTCTTCTCTCATTATCTGAAAATGGTGAAGCTGTGAAAATTTATTATATACTTTACCTATTGACCTTGATTTCCGTTGCTTTTAAGCTGCAGGTTTATTAGTCAGCTGCCATCAGACTATCCAAACAAGCAACATATGTGTGTCTCAGTTTTCCCTTGAATAAAAACTAATGAGTGAGCTACTAGACTGTTCTGTGTAAATAAGTAACACATTGTGCAGAGGATGAATATATTGGGATATCCTGTTCTATTCTCTAAGACTGATCATAATAGGATCTTTATATAATTGCAAAATTTATTCCCTGTAATTATTATAATATATATATATATTGTATTTTACAGCATCTGTGGAAACTCTGAAGGCAAAAGGTGAGTAACATTTTTTGTATCAAAACTGAAGTGGAAAAATACTGCTGTTAACTCCGTTCTTAATGAAAAAAGTCTCTTGTGACAAAGATGCTGGCAGATGTGACTTATGTAAAATAAAGTGGATCTTTTAAATGTTAATGGCTCCTTCCTTGCAGCACCTCAAAGTCTCCTAAAAAACAGGTTTCTTTTTCTCAAACTGTCCATGGACAAACTCTAATTCTAAAACTCTTTCAAACTCTTTTTCTGACCTTAAATGAGACCACAAGGTTTTTGTGAAAGGCATAAAGGATAAGTAATCAGTCTTCTATAGATCCTAATATGGAGTCATATTTTTCTTTTCATCTGTACAGCTGCAGCACAAAACCTGTTATGGAACAGTTGTTTTCTTTAAACTTCTAGGAAGTTTTAAAGACAGGTTCAGCATTTGCCTTACTTTCATATGAGATCAGTCAATGGGGGAAGGCGGGAGATATGGGGCTGGTATGGTGGCATCAGATTCTCTTCCACCATCTGTTTCTTCCCTGAAGGCACAGGGCATTTGAACGGTCAGAAGCCTTGGGGGCTTAAATTCAGTGTTTGCATCTGACTTTTTACGTTCATACAGTGTAAGATTTAGCTCCAAATTGTCTTCAGTTGTCTTAACATTACAGGTGTTGCATACATCTTAGAAACAAGTGAAAAAGTTGATGATGTTATAAACTGCAAAAGCACTTCATCATGAGTCTGCACACTACTGCATTTATTCCTATAAAAGACCACCTTGGTTTACAAACATTCCTCTTGAAACAACAGTGCTAATTCTATTAACTGCTCAGACTTGTGAACTATGGCTTCCAAAGCTGTCTGCCATAAGTCAGAGGCAGAGAAATGCAAATTACTATGTTTTAATACGCTGCTGTCACTCAAGTGTCTTCTCTGAGAGTTTATTTCTGAAGCCACAGTAGAAGTCAGTAGAGTGCTCTTCTGCAATCTGAGGAAGGATTACAGAATCACTTGGAGATTAATGTAAGCAAATCAAAGCTGATGCAGCATTCTCTTTATTGGATGTTTTTAAGCTCTCTTCTTTGTGGGTTAAGTTCACAATGCAGTCATCGCTATGCAGTTAATTGTAATGAACAAAACAAAAAACAGACTAATTAAAACATTTGTTCTCCATATGCTCCCACCAAACAAAACAGAAAAACTAAGGGGGGAGGGGGGGATGGGGGAGCGGCAGTGGAGCATATTATGTGAAGCTTTTGCATTTTTAGCGAGTTCTGAACTGCAAAAGCAGAAAATAAAAGTAGCTGCTATGGGTGCCTGAATAAAGCTTTCCCCTAATGCTTGAAGCCTTTTAAGCAAATCTTTTTGATACATTATTATTTCTTCTGTAGCATTCTATGTCAACATTTCAACAACTGTGAAACCATTCCTGCCAGACCTCTATCCTTTAGGATCTGAAAAATATGAAGAGTTTTTCTTGCAGAATTGAGTCAATTTCTGCAGACTTTAAGTTTTCTTTGACCTCTACCTGGAAATGTTGTCATAGGCCTTTTGTGCACGTTGTTCCCACTGATTATATTTACTCTTTTGTTAAGAGTTATTTTCTTTAGGTCACTTGTTAAGGTTACGTACGGAATTAGTAGGGTCTATGAAACAAGAGTCTTTACCTCTGCACCTGGTTGCAGTGAGTGGCCTCAAGTTTTTCTGCTGAACACTGTATTTCATTCTTCTTTAGATAAGAGGCAAGCACTTGCAAATGCAGTTTGTCTTTATCTCGTCCCCAGCATTTTGAAAGATGGAAAAGAACGTTAAATTTTGTGTTCTAGAATTAAGAGGCACTCCTTTTATACAGAGTTCACTAAGGTTAAATGGAAATTGTACGCTTTGATTATAAATGACAAGACCCATTCTGCTTTTTTTCTGCTGTCAAAAGAGTAGCCTTACAACTGAAAATTTTGGTTTCAGCCATCTTAGTTTAATCATGGGATCAGCCAAATGTTGAACCTGAAATTCTTCTCCCGTATTTAAGTAAATAACCATCAGTCACCTATCAAAATCAAAGAGAAACAGCTGATTTTAGTTGTGGAATAATTGTCAATTTCTGAAAGTTACTAAATAACAAGTCATCTAAATCTATGTTGCTAATTTTGAAACTCAAACATTTCCTGAACTCTGGGGGAAAAAATGATATATATATTTTAAATATTACAGCTGTTCATTCTACTCCATATTAAGAATCACATAGAAATGCTGTTGTTTTCTTCTAGATTTTTTTTTTTTACAATAATAGACAAATTTTAGTGGTCTTTAGCAGCTATACTTTTCACCAAGTCTGAGCAAGACTACTGCTTTTCAGTCAGCCTGTTTTTGTTTTGTCATTTATTACTTGTCTTTATTTCCTTATTTTCCTTTTTTAACTACTCAGAAAACTTATGCAAATAAGACAAAATCTTATTTGGAGTCTTATTCCAAACACTGATTCTGTGTGTAGGCTTTCTATTTAGGAAGACTGCTAAAGTGACACTAATGTCCTTGACACTAAAAGACCTCTCAACATCTCGAAAGCAGCTCCACCTACTTCTCAAAAGCTGAGATAATAAAGCAATGTCCTGTTTGTCCTTCCAAACACTGCTCTGCCATGTCTATACGATACTACTTGCCAGTTCCCAACAGCTACTAAAGTGCTGATCTATCTCAGCAAATTCTTCTTTATAAACACTCACAGAAGCACTGTAACAGTACTGAATGCACTGATAGCCGGAATACTATTAGCAGTAATAGTTGTCGTTTTTATATATTAGCTCAAGGGTGGGTGGTTCCTTCATTGTAACTATACTCTTTGTCTACCTCACCACAAAATTTTGATGACTGTAAATATCAGTTCATCTCAGAAATTTGTATTGCATTTCTAGTTTGATCTTCAGTATCTAGAAGCTACTTCCAATTTTTATTCTACCAGCATTCCTGGTTTCAGACATCGAACAAAAGCAGACTGCTTTGGTTTTAGCTAATAGGATAAACAAGAATTCATTTTACTCTTACTGTAGCTGATAAAAATGCATTTTGGAAAGCATTTGAGTTTATTTTCTAGCACCTCTTTTCATATCCTTTTTTAAAAACATATATTAAAATAAGCTTATTTCTCAAGATTTGAGTATTTCAGCAAGATTTTAGAAGATCTGTGCTCACAGTGGCAAGACTCATTGCCCAAATTCACCTAGACATGTGAGCAGAATCACAGAATTTAATTCATATAAGGTATCTATTGCTGATTTATTGCAGGGCGTAAGTAACATGGATGTTAATAGCAGAGATCTACAATAAATATCAAGATATTTTGTTCCTCTTTGATTTTCTGTATGTCCAATGACACCAACATAATGTTAGATACTTGAGAAGGAATTGAGGATTCACATTTTTTTATGTGGATACAGTTAGTCATCCTTTCAGTTTAGAATTAACTTTGTGGCAAACTGAAAATTAACTTCAATAAAACAGGTCAACTAATATAGCTGAGGAGCAGAGGTACTGTATTTCACTGTTTACATGGAGCTTGCCCTCAAATACACACTCACACCACAGCACCCTGCAATAAACAAGGACAAGTGGCAGGGAATGACTGACGTGTGAGAGCTGGTCCATTCTACTCGACATTAAGTAATTCGTCTGTCCACAACTGACATTTCAGTGAATCTCAGAAAAGAGTTCCTAATGGGAAAGAAAGATGGCCTCCCGCCCACTTGCTGGCACTGCAGACTGCCCATAGCTGAGGAAGCTTGCTTGGGCCCAGCAGCTTGACAAGGCTTCCCTGCTGCCTGGGCTACAAGCTTGGTCCCAGGGCAGCCACCAGGACACCCCTGAAAGAACAGCAAGCATGTCTGGAAGCATTTTCATTTCAGTGAATTTCTTCTCATAAATAACAATAACAGAATGTGACCTCACTATGTACCTTGGCTCTAAAATCCACTCTCTTAATTTACTACCACTGAAACATTCCTGTGCTTGTCAGGTTAGAATGACAACAAGCTGAGTGGATGTTCTGTGCTGGTAATTCTGTAGCTGCAAAGACTTTTCTATACTTAAGATACTGGTTATTTGAACTAAATTACTTTTCCAGTATAAAACCTGCCATTTATGCTGATTGCTTACTCTTTGCAGCTCTTTTAAACTAGACAATGACAGTAAAGCATGTTTTCTTAATGCCACCTTCTCATCTTTTGCACCCTGTAGGAGGATACCTTCTCAAACTAAAAGCAGCTATTCTCCCTCTGCACAATGGCTATAAATTACAACTATAAAAGTTTGGCTTTACATAAGTGAAATGATGGTAGGGTCATTTACAGCTAAACAAACATGTTTACATATTTGCAAGACTTAATCCTGAATAATGAAATTAGATGAACCAAAATATATTTTGTTCTAAATAGACTGAGAAATCTACAGAAAATGTTGTACATTGCCAAACTTTCCATATAGAATGTCAGAAATTGTAATGCATACCCATATTTGAGTAAGTTTCCTAGGAGAATAGTGTGAAGAAATTTCTTCTTGCACCTCCTCCTGTTAGATCATTTAATCCCTAGTGTGGAGCTAAAAACAACTGTCCTCTGCCCCTTGTCTCTCAAGCTGTGCAAACCAGTTTGGGAAGTGTGCGAGCTAAGCTTGGGGATAGTCATTTGGATATGTTCTGACATCTTGATCTTATTTGTTACTGCTGCTTCCCTCTGGTATCAGTAAAGAACCAGCAGCCCTGCTGCACAAGTGTTTCTCCTCTCATGCTCAGAAACTGCAGTTTTCACAAGGACTAAATTAGGTGTCTGCAACACATAGTCTGACTGTGGACCCTTGTCAGTAAGACACAATAAGATATGACTAAATACATGCTTGAAATTAAGAATACAGAGAAATAGCTTGCTGTGTCAGAGATGTAGGCTGGAGTTTTCTGCTGGTGCAAAAAGACAACCATACTTGTACGGGGAAGCCCCACATGGATGAGTAAATCTTGCTTTGCTGTCTCCTCAGTTATGGTGATATGCACTGCAATTTAGCCTTTTTTCCACCTGACATAAAAAAAAAAAATGCTGCTAATCCTTTTTCTGAAAGAAATTCCCTGCTTGCTTTTCCTCTTTCTTTTTTTTTTCTTTCTTTTTTTTCTTTTTTTTTTTTTAATAGGTCAAAACTGTTTATTATGTAGTCATATATCAGAAACAAAACAAACTCATGGCTGCAAATCTCTGAAATAATCATTTGTTTCAAAGTAATCTTTAAGCAATTAAGAAAAGCTTTGTCTGTAGGAGCAACACTTCTGACCAGAAATGGTATTTACACCTTATCTTTGCTTTGCAGCAGTACATGAAAAGAAGGAAGAAAAAGTAACAAAGGCAGCAGAGCAAGGTAAAAAGGAAACAAAGCATGTTCATATTATCTCTCTTTCAAAGACAGTTGCACAGAAACAAAAACTCAAATTCAGACAACTGGATGACAGCAACCTTTAAATCTGTTGCTCTGAAGGGCTCAAAAGTCTTTTGATAGCAGAACTTACAGATGTTAGTAGCAAGAACCTTGGGATGGAGTGTGAATTGTATGGATGAGGTATGGACAGTAAGGTCTGTGAGTAAGACCAACAGTAGAAGGGATACAAGAACTGTATGTGTTGATGGAATGTTGTTCAGGTGGTTACTGTCTATGTACAGTTTCCCACGTCACCCAGAGCAGGAAAAAAACAAAGAATGGTCAACACTAAGGCTAAAGCAAATCTCCAGCCACTACCACTAAGATGGTAGTGAAAATATAAAGAGAAAGGTTGGAGTCTTAAAACATCTAGATGAAGAAACAAAGAACAGTGATTAAAAAAAAATGCAGAGGTCAAACAGCTCAGAAAGGGAAAAGATCACAGTCAATATCATCTCCTAAAATGCACAAGAAGGCACTGAGGACATCAACACGAAGTTGCCAAACTTCAAAAAACACATGAGATATGCTGGGTGCTTGGCAGCTGGCCGTGCTTGTCCTCTGTGTTACTGCAAGGGCTCCCAGCCCAATTGCCTGGATACAGAAATCTCACTGCTTACATGCTGGACAGACTACTTGGACACAGGCTTCTTGGCATTGAGCATTTTTGTATGAGAGTGAGTATGCAGGTGAGGGCATCATTCCTTACCTCTCCTATCAGGACTCCCATTTCTCCATTAAATACATTTGTATTTATTATTATTGTACATTTTTAGTATCATATCCTGTATACTTGTTTCTAGTGTGCTTTTAAAAATATTCTCTGTATTTTATGGCAAGGAGCAGAGCAGTAAAACATTAATGAAAGACCTGAAGCTGGTCAACTTTGGCTTCCTTTACATGATACATACCCTAATCTATATTGTTTTGCTGCTAACTGCCTATCAAGGTGATTTATGTATTTACTCATGCTCCAATTACCAATTATAGCCCTAATGATAAACTTGGCATTTTCAGTCATACTGGAGTCTTTCTCAAACTTGCAAGTAACCTTTAGAATAAAGTATAGGGAATAATTACAGCTGTAGCTTTGGTCAGCCGAGCCATCGTTCCTTTCTCTAGTTTTTCAGCTTCAGCTTTACTCAGCATTACTCAAGCCGGTGTAGACATCCTGCAGCAGCTGTCAGCTGCTTGTCAGTTGCCATGAAAAATGTTGTAATTAGTTAGGCCTTGGCCTAGATTTCATTCATTGTTAGTCTGGGTAGTGCCAGGCTATTTTCTGTTGCTGCACAAGTGCTACCTGCACTGGCTCCCTTCTGTTTGACCATCTCATACAGCAATAAGGTGGAGTTCACTGGACGATTTGTCTCTTCTACAGTATGCCATCATTAGATAGGATGCTATCTGCAAAATAATGGTATCTGTGCTATAAAGAGCACAGATGGAGCAGTAAAAAACATAGTTTCACATGGTTGGTATTGAGCTGGGATTTCTAAACCATTGGTTGTGATTCCCGAGTTGCTCAGAATGAGGACAAAGTATTTTCTCTCACTGCAGTCAGCAGGACAAATTCTGTCTCCCCACACCCACAACCGTCTAGTTTTTGTGAGTCAAAGGGATAAGAACAACAAGCAGTGTCTATCTCAACTACTTCTGCAGCTACTTCCATCTACTGGCAGTAGCTCAGTTCCTCTGCTGCACACAAGTGAACATGTACACTTTTAAACAGTTATTGCCTCTGCTTTTCATTTCTGTGCCCTGTGTGTACTGCCAACACGTTGCTCATTCAAAGGCAAATGATCCAGAAGCACTTTTCAGATTTTTTTTTTTTAATATTGACACATTTGTATTTCTTATGGAACAGTAAAAATATAATGTGATGGAAGCAGCTCTCAGTTGTGTTTTGACTAAAGAGAAGATTATACCTAATTAACATAGGAGTCTGAAAGCTCTGAGGAAAAGTGAGGACTCTTTTTTTCTTAATGAGGAAAGCTTGAATTTGTGAGGAGATGGTTTTTAAACTGAAGGATTTTTGAGCCTCTTAGATTGAGAAATGAAATCTTGTTCTGCTAGCTATTGTACACCAGGATACATGTGAACAAGTAGAGGGACTCTAACCTAGTTAAAATTAGAATTTGTGATCTAAGAAAAATATGAAATATAAGGAGGCTTACAACAACGTTTAGAGTGTGAATAGCTCTATTTGTTTAGCAGTCAGGGTCTAGCTTCATTGTTTCAAACCTAAACAGTTGTTTCAGCAGTCTAACATGGTGTTGTAGCTTTCTCTTCAAATCCCTGCTGTCTGGAAATGAGTTAGGTTACAACAACATTCCTGTTCACCAATCTCTTGTTAGCAGTAAAAGAAAATTCCACATAACATTTCTGATTGCTGAAAGGAGACAGAGAAGACAAAGAACTGCCAGAAGTCTCTGGTAAAAGGATTGTGCTTTAACTCTATTGTATTTGTCTGATGTGAACAAACATCAAGATGTTGCCAAGGAGTTAGTGCACTATTAAAGCAAGTGTGAATTAATACTTAAAAGAAATGAGGAAAAGGCAAAGGTATTTTCTCATGTTACCCACTGTAATTAAGAAAGGCTATATAAGAGATTATAAGAAAGCAGGTTATATGAGATTGGTATTCTTATGCTTTGGTTTCATGTCTGCATGGCACTAGGTTAGAACAATGAAATTTTTTCACACGTGCTGCCAAGCAACAATAGAATTGAAATCACTTTCAAGATGTATTTAAGTACATAGAGACAATATTTCTTTAAATACATTTTCAGTAGCTGCTTGAATTAAAAATATTTTCCTAGGTGAATATGTGAACATATATTATAATAATTCTTTTTTATTTTATCTTTTCACCTTTTCTTCCCCTCTTTTTCTCTTTCCTCAGATAAACCAAAGATGAAACATGCAAGTAAGCAAAAGATTTAGGTATTACTTCTTCCTGTAACTGACAAATGAATGTTTAATCTATAAATGGGAAAAGAATGTGTATAAAAAATCATGCTACAACTGGGAATTGTATGAGATTATGGTAGTTTAGACAAACAATTAGAGCTGACACAACAAAGCTGATATTAGTAATAGAATCACAGAATCACAGAACTGCAGGTGTTGGAAGGGACCTCAAGAGATCATCGAGTCCAAGCCTCCTGTCAAAGCAGGTACCGTACAATAGGCTGCACAGGTAGGGTAACAATAGATATGAGGAGACATGCAAGTCTATTTACGCCAAAGAAGTTTCATCCCATTACTGTATATTCTTCAGTGACAAAACGAAGAGACTTTTGCTATGCACTCATGATAAACCTATTTGCAAAGTCTATATTTATTTCTTTTCACACAAAATTCTTGTCTCCAAATCAGTTAAACTCACTACAGATCTCTCCAAATCTGCTGAGCACTCTCCAGGTTTCAGTTATGCTTTCCGATCACAATATAAGCTTAACACTGCAAATCAGTACAAAGCAAAGCTCTTCTCATGGGACTTGTACTGCAAATTATATAAGACTGTCATAGAATCATAGAAACATAGACTATTTGAGTTGGAAAGGACCCTTTAAAGTCATCAAGTCCGACTCCCCTGCAAAGAACAGGAACACCTACAGCTAGACCATGTCGCTCAGAACCCTGTCCAGCCTGATCTTGAATTGACCTTGAACTATCTAACAGACATCAGTAAGTTCAGTCCTACGGAATGGCTGGTGTCTACTTCTGACTTAAGTTCACATTTCCAGATCAGTCCTGGACCACTCTTTAAATTCTTCTGCAGCACCTGTGTCACCATCCTAAAAGCCAATATTTCTCCTGTAGATGACAAGTCTCTGAAGCACATGAAGTTTCCTTGCTTGGAGACAACTTGAGACTTGAAGATTTATCAGTAATGACTTAAACCTTCAGTTCAGAATTGTTTAATGTTCTTTTTTTTTTAATTTAAAAAGTGTAATGTTTTAAAACAATTTGGGTAACACTTATTAATAATGGATGTGCACAACAACTGTAACTTATTACCCTGGACAGGCCCTTGAACATAAAGGATTTTATACTGTGCATTAAATAATTTACTTTCGTATTGACATAATAGTGTATTATTTATCAGTGTTTTTTGCATTAATCACTTTTCTTTTAATTTAGAATTGTCAGTAACAATGAAAGAGAGAGTGAAGCAAGAGAGGAAACATTTGTGTCTTCCACACTCCACTCTTTGTGGAGAGCATTGTACAGAACAAGGAAATTTTGGAAATTTTCAGTAATTCGTGAGCACAGAAGAGAGCATTTTTCAGCCTTCTCAGTGATATTTTTTTTCTATTAACACTGACAATTGGTATTAACTTAGTATTTAAATACTAATGTTGCTTAAGTTTTTGAGGGGACTATTAGAGTTACTTAGCTCCCCGTGTCCCATGGATATCTGAAGTGAATTATTTGTTTTCTCAATTTAATAATTAATGACTGATTCATAAAATCCTGAGCACAAATCCTGAAGGTAGAAATGGGAGAGAACAGGCAGATAGTGAAGCAGATATGGTGAGGATGGAAAAAGTCAACTTTATTACAATGAAATTTCTCTTTTGACCTTGTTTTACAAATTCCATTCCTGAATCTCCTTTCAAAATTATATAGTATAATTGCATGGCCATTTTAGAGGCACAGTGTAGAATGTGAAAAACAATTGAACATTTAACCCTTGAAGCCAGCCACACCAGAAAAGGAGTTTCAATGTCAACCATAAATGAAGTTTTTTCACCTGAGGTTTACTTCTGCTATAAATAAAATTATATTATGCCTGAATTCTTTCAATGTAGATTCCCCATAAACTTACTTTGTCTCACATGGATCCCAGTATTAAGTTATGAACAAGAAATTGTATTAATAATAATTATAAATTGCTACTGGATACATTAAAAGCTTTCATTACAGAGGTGACAATATGTGAATTGTGTGTGCTTCCAGACAGTAAGCAATTATCACTGCAACTACCCACTGCAGCTGCTGCAAGTTTCAGATCTATCTACTAAACCCAATGCAATTTTGTTCTCATGAGGAATCTTATCCCATTTGCAGAAACCTAGGGGATCTTCTAACAAAGCTCTTCAAGATCTTCTGGCACTGAATTGCTGCTGAGTTTCTCAGTAGCAAATTTTTTTTCTTCATATCTGATGAAGAAGAGCATTGTGTTTCTTTTCCAGAAAATGCCAATTAGTCAAGGGTGATTTTTGCCCCATCTACTTAAGAAAGTTGACGTAATATCCTTATCCCACAATAAGTAGAAGTTTACACATTGATAGGCATCATAATTAAATCAATAGAAGACATTTTGTGACCTGCACTTGGTGAACAGAAATGAGTGAAATTTGTACAACTTTCCCAATCACTGCTTGTCACTGTTCCTTCCAATATACAGCTGTAGTCTCTCATGTGATCTACATGCTTCATTCTCTTAAGATTAAGGCTCCTAGTTTCACTCCATTATTGTTTTTGACTGCCATTTTGTCTGTGTAAATACTTCTTTTACAGATCCTGGAAAAGAGAAAGAACTGAAACATTCAGCTGCTATTAAGGATAAAGGTAATACCACAGGACATAATTGTAGAAAACTTGAGGATATATTCGCATCAAGAAAATATCTTGCACTGAATTGGACATTCTGTTTTCAGCATACAGCTAAGAAGGGATTTATAAGTGCAATACTAGTTCAGTATATTTGTAATAAAAGTTTATTAGTATTATCACCAGTGCAGATAGATCTTTGCTAATGTGAAATATCTGTAAAAAAAAAAAGTTGAAGTCCAAACTCAGAATTTAGGAACACTTGCTAGCATTTTCTATTACATGCTGCAGAGTGAAATAAGTGATCTTTGAGTGATCTTTTTTCTTTTTTCAAAGTTAAGAAAGTTTCATGGCTTCACTTTTTGAGCATGCACAAAGTGCACATGGTGTTTTGTACTGAACATTTAATTGGTATCATGGCTCAGTTAGAAACCACCAATTATTCAATCAATCATTATCCCAGAGCTATTAGATGTTAACCTTTTATCACTCTAGCTTGAAGATTAATAAATTATTTTTACAGAACATGCTAAAGAAAAGGAAGGAAAGAATTCTACAGCTTTAAAAGATAAAGGTAAGGATACACAAAAGAATATAATACTTGTTTTAAAACAACACAGTGTAGAATGAAGACATTCATTTAAAAATAATCATTAGAAATCTCATCTTTTAGAAATCTTACCCAATCAATATTTAATTGGTTATAACTGTATAAAGGATTTACAGAAAAAAAAAAACAATGTAAATAGAATATGGTGAACAAATTAATGTTCAGAAGTCCCAAAATTAATTAAATATCACAAAGAATCTCTGAGTTCTACTTAAGATCTTTCATAAGAACTTTCTTTTCTGAACAATAGAAAATGTATGAGGGCTGCTCTGAAAGTGATGGCAGCAGAGGGGCAGTTTGACAAAATGGCATTTGACATGGATATGAATATGAAGCAAAGGTGTCTCAGTGAATTCCTCCATGCAGAAAAAAATGGCACCCATTGACATTCACTGACACTTGCTGAACATTCATGGAGACTAAACAGTGGATGTGAGCACAGTGAAGTGGTGGGTGGTGCGATTCAGCAGTGACAACATTGATGTGAAAGCCACGTAGCAGATGGCCATGCAGATTTTTATGAGCTCAGCATGCAGGCTTTTGTTCATCTCCAGCAAAAATGCACAGTTAATGGTGGTGACTATGTTGAAAACTAACTTTTCATAGCTAAGAATTAGCTCTATCAAATAATGTTTTTGTGCTCTTCATAGCTGTTGTAGTTTCTGTGGAAATGAATAGGAAGTATTACTTTTGGAGCAACCTATGTATAAGAGAAGTCAGTTATTAAAGTTTAAATTTTGTGTTTGCATAGATCTGTGGGCATTGGAAGAATGAAGTTTATGAACATGTGATCGAGTAGCAGGATGCTGGGCTCTGTAAAAATGATAGTTAAAAACTAACATCTTCATCTAGTCAACCACTTGAGGCATGAGAGTTTGTCTGAATCTTTCTTATATTTCTTACCAAATAGTTCCATTTCTTTTTTAATTTTGTCAGGTTAGGTGGTTAGCTCTGCTGAATTTCCTTTTTTATCCATCTTATTTCTTTTTCCCTTTCCAGAGATAGGTATATTTGAAAGGAAAAGTGATTTAGGTATGAAAGTTCTTTGAGATGTTCTATAGGTTCTTTAGGATAAAAGGATCTACTGTATAGACAGACATGTTAGTATTTATTCTTACTTGCATTCATTACATGCCATTTCAAACAAAGAAATGAATGAAGGGTCTAGCTCACGGACTGTGTGAAAGATGAAAAAACATAAGGTTATGCCACATTTACATGATCTTGGTTATATGGACAAGATCTGTATATCAAAACCCTTCTTGGGTCATGTGAGCCTCTCCACAGGCTGCCTATGGTCTGTTATTCCCTGAAATGGTTACACTGGAAAACTAGAATGAACACTGTTGTGGCCACTCATGATCTGCATGGAGGTCAGCCTGTTGTTTCTTTCTAGAGATTACTGTGGTGGAAGATAAAAGAAAAAGAGAGTAAGAGAAGAGACCCAAAACTCAAATTCCTCTGTTTCAAGAGCTTCTTTAGAACCCATGGAAAGGAGTTTGCCAGCCCTAAGCAAGCTTCTGCATCATTCTTCTCTCCTACAACAATTGTTTTAACAATTGCACTATTTAAAGAAGAGACAGGGAAAATAAATCCTTGAAGATATCTCTGGGATGCTCTGCAGATCACAACATCACAGTGTTACCCTATCTACTTTATGATGTGAATAAAATATCTTCAATCTTACAGTCTAGCTTTATTGGCAATAATTAAGAACACTGGAAAAATATATTTCCTTCCCTTTTCTTTTGACTAATGTTATCTCACATCTACTTCTGAATTTATAACTAGCTTTTCAGCTGAAGGAAAGAAGACCACTTAGAATAATTAATGTAAGAGTTGATTTTCTGTTGCCATGAGCATATTCAAATAATGTGAAGACAAGGAAATTCTAGGCTATAATTTGTCATGCAGTTTTTTGTTTGATGTATTACCCAGCCAATGATAGTAGAAGCTGGTTCTTACAGAGTCTCCAACAGTAGCACTAAAAAGCCTATGACATGTTATATGCAACCCCTCACCGAATTTTTCTAAGGAATGCACCAGCATTGCATTGTGAGTTATGTGGAGTTATTAAGATGACAGTGTTTGTGCTGTACAGATAATGTAAATTCACTTGCATTTTATGTTACACAATCTATTTTCCAAACAAAAGCTCTTTTTTTTCCCTTTTGTTTGCCTCTGCCATGTTTTAGAGTGTCTTTGCATCTTTGCTTATGTAAGATGTGTGTGGATAATAAGTATATTTATTTTCATACGCAGAGTGTCAGAGGAAATAAGTAGTGTGTATTTCCTTTTTGCCATATGTTTATGTTTTTAAATAAACAAATGTACTGATTTGCTTCTGCTGAGCAATTCATGTGCTTCCTTTAAAGTGAACATACAATGAAAAAACAACTTGCTCATAGCATTTTTGTCTGTGACACATTTTTTTTTCTCTAAACATAGAAAGTTATTTTGTGACACACCTACCTAGAAATGAAGTCCCTCTCTGACTTTAATTGGAAAATACTGAAAAGCAGTATTGCTTGAGTAAATATTTCCTTCTCTTTACATCTACACATTTGTTGCTGCTGTTTGCATTAAAACTAGATCTTTACACTGAAGTTCACATACTGCTGTTGCATACTTCTATAACACTTTATTAGCTTCTGAGCTTCACCCTTTGAGTAGGATGCAGGAGGAAAGTAGCTATGTGAATACTGGCTTTAAGACAACTTTAATTTTTCCCTCTTCTGGGACCAGCAGGGAAATGGTCAGTAGAGAGCATAAATCTGAAACAACCTTTAGTGAGTCCCTGCTTAAATCCCTGATGATGAAGTTCTGCTCCCTGGAAGGGAAGCAAGATCACTGATCTTAGTAGCCTTGGCATGTAGGTTGGACAAAATGGGGCCCCAGCGGAAGCATCCTGCACTGTTTGCTGAAAGCATCCAAAAGCTGTGAGAGTCCGAAGTGCTGAATTTGTTTTAAGACTAACCAATTGTAGATGAGGTACACAAGTGACAAAAAAACCCTCATGATCACCACCATTACAGTCAAAATGTATTAGTTTGTGCCGGTGTCTGAAATAGTGACTGTTCATCTTTGAGATTGCAGATGTGCACAGAGGGTAAAAAGGTCAAGCTCACTTCTATAGCTCCTACAGAGCTATAGGCTTTACACTGAAGTTTCCTTTGAATCCCCTGAGGGAGCCCACCTGCTACTGTGAAGACCAAGCTCTTAATTTAAGTACTTAACCAGTCATGGTGTGATTTCTCTAAAGGCTTCAACCACACTGTAAGTCAACTTTTTCTGTAACAGCTCACACTTGAAGCCAGATGGATAAGTGGGATCACATCCTGATGCCATGACAGCCAGTAGGATTGTCACTTATAAGCTCATTTTGGAATACATCTTCTTTAATAATCATCTATTTTTTTTACCTAAAATTTTGTTAACATTAATCTGGAATAAATAACATGTTTTTTTTCTAGATGTTTAGGTGCTATAACCTATCAGATGGAGTATAATTAGGTCTACTCAGCATCCTGCAGGCTCTGATGTTCTCTCACTCAAGCCACAGACATATATAAGCCTATGAAATTACAATTTTCTCCTAATGTTCTCTGATACAAACACTTAATAGTTCAAGAGGCAGTAGCTTTCAAAAATATATACATTTTGTATGTTGTATCAACTGTTTATATATCATATGACACGCTTTTACTGTGTTTGCTGATACTAGAAACATGCTCGCTAAGAGACTGAGGCAAGAAAGTTAGGCTTCAGCCCAAGAGAGAAAACAAAAGAATCCTTTCTTCATGAAGTTTTGGATAAGGCTTTCCTAATCCTTTGGCATTAATTGCATTGCGTTAATCCTTCCTAGTTTCTATCTTCTGTGAGGTCTCCACTGACAGAGTTATTTATTATTTATTATTTTATTATTCCTATTATTGTATTTGCTGGTAATATTGTTGTCCCTTAAAAACTATAAGGTTGTCTCTAGAGATTAGGTAAATAAAAGTCAAAGGCTTATCTTGTGCATCTCAAAAACTTAATTATTTCCCTACAGAAACACTGAAAGGAAAAAATCCCAAGAACCCAGAAGGGCCAAAGGAAAAAGGTAAGTAGAGAAGTTAAGAAATTCAGAACTGAATCAACACTGGAAAAAGATCTTGAGAAGTTATATGTAAGGATGGAAAACCAAACCCATTTTGGTTCATGTTTAACTTGCTTTATCCTTGTTTTTGACATTTGTTCTGTATAGTCCCTGATAGGGTTGGTAGTAACTACCTGGGTTTCTTTTACATTGAAAGATTTAAGTTTCCATCCTGGTGGATTTGTTGGCATCCTGATTTATTGGCAAAACAGATGCTTATATCTGTAAGGCACAAGATTGTCTTGCCACCTGTATGCACAGAAGTCATGGATTGTTTAACAATTGTTTTTTTGAAGAAAACCCTAATTGTTGCACTGTGATATGTATTGAACGCTAATACAAACAATTATAAGATTTTTGAGCACTGCTTACTTTTTTGAAAGCAATGAAGTCTACCAGAGATTCAGATTTTGGCAAAGACCCACTGTTGTTTTGTTGATTTTTTTGAAAGCTGGAGATATTCCATGCAGTCAATATCTGGCAAAGTGTGCAGTGTTGAACAGAGATAAACAAAGTGATGAATATCTGGGGAGAATTTAGTATTTCTTCTGGAATTTCCAGAATTTAGTATTTCTTCTGGAATCTCCAGTGTAATGAAGCCAGAGTACTGCACAAGAAAGAGATGATGAGAATTTAAACATCTTTCTTGATTCTAATATTTTGGCATATAATGCAGAAAAGAAGTTAAAGGCAGAGTTATGTTTCTGGACCATTTGTTGTAACATAAAATATATTAATATGCATTCTGAGGTTGCATACTGCTGTTATTTTATACCCAGCTTGCCTGTGATTTTAGAAGGCTACTTACATGTAGAAAGCATAACTTTATTCACAGGCAATACATATATGGCCTCCTTGATGTTAAAAGAATAACTGAGTTCTTCTCCTTTTTTCACTGTTGAATCAAAAAAAAAGCTCCCATTTACCTTTATCAGAAGCCTCTGGCATTCAAGACCTAATATGTTAACTGTATCTGTGTGGATTAAGTTTTTACTTGGGTTCAGTAAAAGAAAAAGTTATTAATACCAGCTAGTCTATTAAATTGCTTTTCACTTTGTAAATAATTATTTTTCATTGCCTGCTTGAGAAAAAGCTTGTTTCCTCCAAATGCAGAGAAAGTAATGACATACTGAAAGTTTATTTTGCACATCCAAGTCTAAAAGGATGCATGAATGACCTCATAGTTTCGTCTTGTTCTTTGCTTCCATGCTGTTAAATCCATTTAATTATCACATCTTTTTTGCTCTCTAAATACCAAATTGTCTAACTTGCTTTCTTTTCAAGTGTCATCTTATTTCTCTAACCTGACTTGTGATAAATGTTAAATGTTTCTTTCTAGAGACTGGTAAAAGAAAAGATGTGATGCCTCCAACGATCCTAAAGGAAAAGGGTAATGTCTTATCATGTACTTAGGAAATAACCCTTTGTCTTTACAGAGCCTGTTGGTATCGATATATATTGCAGTTTCTTTATATTTTGAATTACAGGTTTTTAGTGAAAAGGAGCTACAGCTCTCTTCTTCTCACTTAATAAATCTCATACATTGAAATGAATATTGTCTTACGTAATTCAGAAATTATGAAATCATATCCTTTACTAAAGTGTTTTTAAACTATTTCTTGACAGTTAACTGTAGCCAATATTTTCTTAGGTCTACTCTCTGGTCTACTTGAGTGGGTTAGTAACAGAGCTGTTCCTAAACTCATACAAGACTTAAATGATAGTCTTCATAAGAATGAGAGCATAATTTGAAATGCATAATCTTTGCCAGATAATTTAGTGGGAATTATTTTTGCTTAGTTTTCAAATCCATATTTAAGCCTTTTATTGAAGTAAACAGAGATTCTAATTCCTAACACCTATCTCTTTCACAACTTTGCTTGATCAGGAGTTATGTATTCTTGTTGTAGTATAGACATAGAATATACTCCTATTGCCAAATTTCTCCTTCATTTTTTTTGTCTGATTTTTTTTCAGACTCTTCAAAAGGAAAAGAAATGAAAGTTTCAACTCTGACAAAGGAGAAAGGTAACAATCACATCTTGGAATAGCATCCTTTGCTACTGTGCCCTTGTTTTTTTCCTTGTGTCATAAAAAGAGATGTATATGAGACTAAGTCATAGATAGCAGCAGTACTGTTTAGCCTCCAAAGTTATAGGGGCTTTCTTTCCTCTTTCTTAATTTCATCTTATTCTTGCTATTTAAATTTGTTGTTTCACATTGTATTTCACTTCTATAGCATATTATTTTATTGTGCTTTACTCTCTCTTACACTGAGATATCAGTACTAGTCATCAAATAAAGATCAATGACAAAAATAATGCATGACCTAGGCATTTTTAGACAGTGATAAAACTGTAATTATAATATACCAAGTACTTCCAGGTTTAATTATTCATATTAACTAAATTCAAAAGAGATTTAGTTCTACTTTGACACTATTTGAATATTGATTAAATACAACCAGCTTATTATAAAGCAGGCTCCCATGTTAAATCTATAAAGGATGTAACATGGATAAGAACATGTAATGACTTGCTGACTAATAACAGTCATTTGAACCATGGGAATAGTCAATCTTAAAGATATATTAATTTGATTTTGAAGACCACTTAAAATAATTTTACTTCTTACCTTCAGATTTTTCCTAAAGATCACTAGAAATAATGAGACAATATTTTCTCTGACAAAATTATAAGAGACAACACTTGCAAGTTTTTAATTGCAGCTGTTTCCCACAGCGTATGTATGTAGTAGATAGCTGCACAGCAGAAAGCTATTACTTTGTGCATTGTTATCATTCTAAAGCAATGTAAGGGCTTAAGTGCTTCAAGAGGAACCAAGTCTTAAATGGTTTCGACCTCTCTGAAGCAAAGTGGATGAACCTGGATTGATATTCCAAGATCTAGGGCATGAGAAAAATATGGATGTATTCTTGTACAATTTCTTTCAGCTTACTTTAGTCAACAATGAATACTGAAGTGCATTTTCATTTGGTGCATTAATGTTTCAATACATCTTAACTTTTATACTTTCAGCTTCGGGAAACCAAGTCCTCTGGGATTCCGACTAGGTTCTTGCAAACATATATATGGAACTTAGGTAGTTTAATGAAGAGTTAAACATTATTTAGACCCTAAAGTATTTGAATATTGAGCTTCCTGTTGAGTTTCTCATCTAATTTTTGTCTTAGCGCTCAAAAGATACTTTGATCTGAAGACTGATTTATTTAAATTTAGTGGTAATAAAAGTAAAACATTATTTATTATAAAAGATCAAATAGTGTAAGGAAGTAATGTAAAGAGAAGCTACAGGAAAGAAGGGAACAGACTGTTTAGCAGAGTCTCTGGTCATAAGACAAGGGGAAATGGTTTCAAACTTAAAGAGGGTAAATTTAGGTTGGATGTATAGAGAAAGTCTTTTACAGTGTGAGTGATGAGGCACTGGAACAGGTTGCCCAGAGAGGTGGTGGACGCCCCGTCCCTCGAGACTTTCAAGGAGAGGCTCAATCAGGCCCTGGGCAACCTCATCTAGCTGTGAATGTCCCTGTTCATTGCTGGGGAGTTGGACATGATGACTTTTAAAGGTCCCTTCTAACTCTAAGGATTCTATGATTCTACATCTGCAAGAGTTTTCCAGATGCATTGCTAATGAATTAGATTAAGTGAAGTGCCAACCAAACACTCAGCAGTACAAAAAATAAAAGATTTAAAAATGAGCTAATTAACTCAGTTTGATCAGCCAGTATAACAACTGGTGAATAATGGCTCTTTTCAAGTTTCAAAACTGTGTTCTTTCAAGAAAGATTATGTTTATTTAAACATTGCTGATTTTCACTGTCTGCATGTGAAGTGGTTTGTGCTCAGTGTCTCTGAGAACAAAACTCTACCAGAAAACAATTAACTCCACTACATTTTTATTTTTTTTTAAATAAGCCCTCTTCACGCAGTATTTCACAGGAGATATACATAACTCTTCCATGTGGGATTTTTTTTTTTAACTACAAATTGAAACACTGAAAGGGACATAAAAAATCCTGTGCGGTTGTGTCTTATAGCTTACAAGAGACAAGATACGAATATTTAGTGCAGAAATGCAGTACAAGGTTGCGTTAGAGACACCTGAGATTCTTGTGACTGAGAACAGTGGCTTGGATGAAGTCTGAAAGAGCTGATTGGTTTCTGTAATATTGGCAGGATAGTTAGATGAGCAAAGCTATAATTCATTGCGAGCTAAAAGTTTTGACTCCACAGAGCCCCTGCCAGCTTCCCAAGTGAGATGAGAACTACCGGCTCTGGTTTTACCTATTGGCTAGCATGCATCCTTGCAGGTTACCTGTAGATGTGCTTGATGCCTTGCCAGCTCACTGAGAGTAGCTGGTATCTCACAGCACTCTGCTTTTTTCTTTGTCTCCAGCTGACTCTATAAGTATTTAAATCCTTTGAATTAGATGCTACCTGGCACTTTGAGCCTGCAGCTTTCTTTTTAAGTCTTGTTTTTCTTAATTCTGTAAAGTGGTTGTTCTGAGCAGGACTGCAGAACCTTTAAGATCTCTGGAGCAAGAGTTCAACAGAAAAATGAAATTTAAATGGGAAGATTTCAGGTTGAATACATGTGTATAGTGAAGCAACCTTACAGTCTATAATAGGATTCAGTCATTTTCCAGGCACCAAAGTTTATGACACAGCAAATCTTATACAAGCTCACTTTGCAAACAGTTCAGCTCAGTTCCACATGACAGAACTTCACAAACCATTTCTTAGCTGCTGGGATTCATATGAGTGCAGCACTTCCAAAAACAAATACGACTAACTCAGTGACACTGAATATGTACGACAAGATATAGACATTTTGTCAGAAGACTGTAACCCCAATGCACAAAGTGGCTTTAAGCATCCTTGTGGGATGCTGTGCCTCACTAAACCTCTCCTTCTTAACAATGATAAGTGACACGTCACATAGATCAGACAGACAGTTTGAGATAAGCCTTTGTAGGGAAAGTGTTCCAGAAATTTTGTGGCCAATGCCATGTAAAGAAGTGCAAACAAGAGGTCACCATTATAAGCACTAGTACCTTTTTTAGACAACTAAGAGTACACAAAAAGCTTCTTCAATAGACACCTTAGTTTAAAATAGCCAACCAGAAAAACACCTGGAGAAGCTGCAGTGGTTTGAGTAAGACTTGCTACTTCACAGTGATCTGTAAAAACCAATGTAAACTGCATTAACAGAAGTGACCACAGTGTAACCCCCACTCTGTTAAGATAAACACATTTTTGAAATATGAAAGTTGAATTCACAAAAGTTGTAGATAAAATTACAATAGAAGTTCCTGAATAATAGAGAGCTTAAATATAAGTGATATATATGTTATATGTATATTATATATGTATTATAGGTGTATAAAATTTGCAATATGAGTCTGCCCAAGTGATCCATCCATAGCAGAATCTCATTACTGAACATTGCTGATTAGAAATACTTCAAGAGGGCATCAGATCTTTAAAAATCAGACACCATGATAATGACGGATTTATAAATGACAAGACTGAGACACTCTGGGAGGTAGTAAATTCCCATTGTAAGGTAGTACTTCTCCAAAAAAATCTTCAATAGATATTAGAAAAGAAGAGAAAAAGAACAGCAGTAAAAATACATAATATTAATGAAAGACATTTTTTAAAAAGGAGCTAAAAATTTAATTAAAAAAAAAACAGTTCATATAAAAATGAGGCATTTTTTAAATAAATCAAGTGAAACTTTGTCGTTGTGATTTTATACTTTTTTTTTGAGGCAAATCCTCAAACCAAAATGAAGTAGCATGTGCATACATATATAGAAGTATACATTCAGTAGTAAAAAAGGTTCATAAGTGAAAGTATACCTACTCATATTTAGGGTATTTCCTGGAGGTAGAGGCTACTACATGCTAGAATTCCCATTTCTTCATAATACAAGTCCTCTGAATGCAGATATGTAACTTTTTATTCTTACATGCTTGTGCAGTAAAACACAGGTTTGCGTTACATTCATTTCTCACAATATTTGAGATCAGTAATGAGGATTTTCCCTGCTCAGAACAATATGATTCTCAACAAATTACAGATTCAGGATCCCTCTGCTTTATTGCTCATCTTTGGGCCCAAGAACATTGTTCTCTTTTCTGCACTGATCAAGTGAAAAACTGCTCCGTTTGCACTTTGGGCACTCCTTCTAGAAGATGAGAGAAGTAAGAGGTTTGCACCTTCTCATGCTGCAGAAAAAACAGACCTCTGGTTAGCTCTCCCCTGCTCCTTGCCCTTTTGCTGTGTTTTTAAAAGGAGATTTTTACCTATCTTTTGAAGCATGCTTGAACCTAATAGGCATTAAGTGTCAGGGACCCACATAGGCATGGGAGAAGCCAGGCTCCTGTAGGCAGCTGGTATTTCCTGTTCATTAACCGTCAGTGAGAAGAAGGATCAGACTCCATATACAGTCCAAGGATCTCAGTAATGCAATCACTCTCTTAACTGCTTCTACCCAGTGACTTTATGGGCTGTGGAGGTGATCCAAGTGATCTAAATCCAAAGATGTCCATGATTTCTGTTCATTTTATATCCATATTCCTGCTCCCTGGAATAAGAACAATTTGGAGTGCAAAAGTGAGTCAGTGCTAAAACAGAACTCACACACTTGTGCTGCTTTCATTCTAGACAATCGCCTTATGTGTTCTCATTAAGGCATTGCTAGTAATGAAGAAAAAAATACTGCTAACTTTTTTGGACGTTGTCTAGTGAATGAAATTTTTCTTACTAGGTCTGACAGCCAGGTCTTGCAAATTAGGACAAAATGAATAGCCAGGTTGTGCAGGGGATTTCAACCACAACATATTCCTTACCCATTAATAACAAAATGGGTGATGATAATTAAATGAGAAGTCATTTCACCAAGCCTGTTCATTAGAACCTGAAACAGAAGAGGAAAAGGGCAGGAGAGGTGTTTTCTGCTACTCAGTAAAAGTAATTCTAATCACAGATGCTCTAGACAATTTAAAGGCTAACTTGTCCTTTCTGATGCACACTATACTGGTTCTTAATGGGATTAAAATTTCTTTTGATGTTGGTAAGAGCAATTCTGATCTTAGAAAGACAGCCAGAGAGAAATAAATATATTTTAGGAAGATCTGAGAGAGAAATATCGCTTTATATGGTTCATAAATATTTTAAAACTGTTCCTTCTTCTCAAGCTATGAACAGATGGACAATTTGTGGTGAGATGGGCAAAGACAGTATCAACTAGTGGCTGTCAGCTGCTTTGCTGTAGCTGCCTGCAAGAGGCGGTTTTCGCTTCAGCATAACAGAATGCAATGAGCAGTTATCATAAAGTACCTGACATGTGGGATGAGTCTGCACTTCATTTTTTGTCTTACTGTAGCTCATACATCTATTATCAAAATAAATGTAAGAACATAGTCAAAACTTCTGCCAACTTCAGCTAAAGCATTTACTGTCTGAAGGTGTGTCAGTTTAAACATATTTTAAATATCTCAAGGGTTATTCAGAGACTCAAAAATCAATCAGGAAAAAGGTGAAATCATAATTAAAGTCAGAACAAAAATACACATCCGGAAAATTATGTGACAGTCTAGTCTGCAAGGTTTCTACAAAGGGAAATCGTGTCTTAGTGATAAGTATTTCATACACTTAATAAAACAGAGCATTTATAGGATGGTTTAAGTAGGCCTGTAGAAAATTCCAGAATAAGAAGCCGTGCAGAAATTTAATAGCTGCTGCCTAACTGAGACATTATTGAAAAAAATCAATATCTGATTAGGAAACAGAAAGTAATTGATTCGTTTCCATCTTACAGCCCGTTCATAAAATAATTACACATGATTTCTCGCCTAGACTTGTTATATTCCTTAATTAACAGGAGAAGATAGAAATAGTAATGTAATGAAATTTTTTGATGATGTGAGATTTGCTAATGAGTTCAGGATGAGAAGTTGTGATACATTAAATTTACCAGGTGAATGGACAGCACGATGGAAAAAAAATTAGTGTCACTAAACACAATGCAATATAGATTAGGAAGGAAATATTAAAGAAGAATATGTCTCTGAACAAGCTAAATAAATTCTAAAAAGGTCCCTAAGTTTTTCTGCAGATAAATGGATGAACTTTCTTCCATATGCAGATGCATTAGGACATCAAGTCATAAAGCATAAATCAAAGATGCGTCTTGTCCTGGAGTGTTGTATGCAAAACTCTTACATGATAATGTGGCACTGGAGCAGGGTAGAAAAGAGAAACAAAAGAGAAATAGAAGGAAATAATTCTCTTTCTCATCAGAAGAGAAATAGGAAGAGTCAGATTACCTATGAGATTAATTAGTACAATCATTATTGGAGAACTGTAAAACACAAATCTATGTCAAGGGCTCTTCAGAAACACCACAGAGGAACTAGATATTTATATGGAAAAGCAGTTTTCATAGCTCAACTTTTCATAATTAACTATTGTAAATTTAGGAAGGAAGTTAAATTTCATGCCTCAGGATGGAAATCAATTTCTTCTAAAAGAAAAGGAGAATTTATGGAAGAAATGATTTATTTGAGAGTATTCAAACTAAATATCAGTTCCTGGCTACTGCTGGACAATCAAGCTACAAGGATAAGACTGTTGTTGAGTAGGAAATGATGCTTACAAAACATTTTCAAGATTTTAAAATAGTATTTCTGTTCAGCTCAGGAATAAGTCCCTCTGAACCATCAGTATCTGTGGAATTAAAGGACTGCTGGTGATTCAAATTTAAATTGATGATTCAAGTTAAATACAATATATCTGTTCGGAACCTGTGAGAATTTTTGGTTTCTGTAGTAGCTGTTCTTCTGGATTCATTATCCCTCAAAAAATGGGATGTTTCCTCATGTATTGATAAGCATTTTTCTTTGTATAGCATTTATAATAACTGGAAAAGTATGATTCAATTTGAACAGGCCTAGGAAAGAAAAACAAGTGACTGTCTAGAGTCACTGTCATTTAAGGTTGTTAATAGTACCTTATTTTGTCATGATCTGTAGGTACAAATTCCTAATTCAAGAAGTAGATAATAACTATCATCAGTATATCGCAGAAACAGCGTAAGAACTTGTTCTTTCTCCAAACAGTCAACATTAAAAAGAACACATCCAAAACCATCCCTGATATCTGAGTATCATCTTCTCTAGTTCATCATTCTACTTTATTTCATGTCCTTCACTACGATATATTACATTTGTTCTCAGCAGGTAATCAGGTTTTTATCAGTTTTAGACCAAATTCTTTGACTAATCTATCCATCCTTTTTTTTCTGCATTTCAATACAAACACATTGCTTATCTTCCAAAAGAGCAATGTAAATGGTGGTGTTTGTGCTCTTTTTCTGTTTTTCCTAGCCATTATAAGTTTGAATAACAGGATTTGATCAGAGCAATGCTACTTGGCATCAGTAGTCAGAGGCCTCCACTATCTCTTAAGATCTGTTGAGTATTTACAGTGCAAGCCACCAGAAAAATCATGGCCAATGTGAAAATTCAAACAGATGCCGCTACAGGATATAATAGCACAATAATTTTTTGCTCTGTGTATAAAAGAAATTAACTAGTCCAAAGTGCTTTCTGAGAGCCACTGAGGCTTCTATTGCAGCTTCTGGGGACAAAATACTAAATCCTCTGAAGTGACAGTTATACGAAGTGCACACTTCATGGCTTTGATACACATGTCACCCTTGAAAGAAAAGTGATGGCAAAGAGGACCAGTCCTGGAATCCTTGTAGCTGTTCTTTAATAATTCTAGACATTAAACTTTTTTTCCACTCCTGGACACATTCTTGAGACAGTAAACATTTGTTTTATTCTCAAAGTAGGGTAAGAGGCAAACAGCTTGAAAAATCTTTAAAATCTACTTTATTTTTGCCTCAAGTCATTGATAAACAGCATTTCAGTAATTTCAGGTTCAGGCTTTTTCCTTTTTCTCTATTTTAACCAAATATGATGCCAGTTTGAAACAAAAAAATAGCTTTTTATTGTAAGAACACTGAAAAGGCAGAGATCAGCACCAAAACTCAAAATGCAAACCTCTGAGAGTATGCCTGCTCTCTCCTCGCAACCCTTGACTTCTTGGGCCCATTCTCCAAAGGAGGGGCAGAGAAATGTGTCTGCTATTTTCCTTTCCAGCTTCATCACCACAAGAGATCCATTCATACTGATAGACTGGTACTGGGTATAATTTTCAGGATTTTAAGAGCTCCAAATTTGAATTCTTCTGTCTTCTTTAGCCAGCAAATGCTAGCCTAAAGCAGCATTCGCTACACTACTCCTAGCAGACAAGTTTCAAAATAAATTGACATCCTTAACTAAATTTTCAGAAGGTTCTATAAATGCAGGTTGGGAAATGGGTAGTACAAGGAATTCAAATGGACTTAGTTTGGCTCACTTCCATCTGGTTTGCAGCAGTCATCTGCAAATGTAGGTAACTGTCTCCTATTTCAGACATCTTGGTCCTTTTGATAAAATCTTGACATATTTTCACAGTACTCCCTGCAGATACATGTGATTCTCTATTGGAATCTCAAGTTGAGCTTTTGGGGCATTTTTTTATGTCTGGAAATTGAATAGCGGTCACATGGCAGTTCTGGGAGAACTGATTCCAAGTTTCTTAACCGGAGGAGTATACAACAGTTTCCTTTTGGTCTGTGTTCCTTCCCAGGTCTTGCAATTTCCCATCTTAGGCAGAAGATTATAAACCAAAATGTCTTCAGTCGTATTTTTTAAAGAAGCAAAAGGTTCATAATAATATTGCTTTAGTCTCTGCTTTCTAATTCATGCCTTCCTAGACCGAAATACCCTCCTTCACAGTTATTTATTCACTCTTCTCCTCTTATCTGCCATTATTAGTGTCTGGGAGGAACAATGACTTTGTTACTAAGATGTGAGAATCTAGAAAGATGGATCTTGCTGTCATTAATTCCAGAGCTGGGAGTCTGAGGAAACACATGACGTTTCTCATTATCGGTTTCTTTATCTGCCAAAGAAATCCATTCCTATATTGCATAATATATGTAAGTTTTGAGATACCTGTAAGAATGAGTTATTTTTCTGATACTACGTGTTATTAGATTCAATTATGAAAAAATACTGTTTCTGTTTCCATTTCAGCTGCGATGAGAAAACAAGAGGAGAAGACAGGTAAATCAATTATTTTCCCTTGACTGAAGTGTCTTTCAGGCTGTGACTGCTATAAGAAATGTTTTTTCATTCAGTGATACAATTGTGATGACATACACCACCTCATGTGCTACCATCAGCCAGCTTTAACTATTCCAACTGTGATAACACAGTTGTCATTTCCAGTATTGTTTGCTCCTTTTTACCACAGGCAAACTCAGCCCAGTATCAGACACTTCATTGTTCTGATTTGGAAGAAAATGACAGGCTTTTGTTATCATGTTAGGATTTGTCAAAGAGAACAAAACTTTCAGTGCACCATGCATGCTGACCTGACTGCTTGTTCTTTGCAGAATGTGCTTCCCATAGTGCATTTAATTTCCTCTTTCCAGATATGCATGTAACATGAATGTAAGCTTTGCTGAAGTCTCTCTTTGGTATTTTAACAGATTGGTAGGAAACCTCATCTTGAAACAGAAACTAGAACAGTAATTAAAGTATGTAAAGATAAAAATACTGTATTTATTGGACCTTAAATATCTACTTATAGTATCACCTTTCAGAATAAGATTGGGTGAGTTGAAGCATTTATTGTCATTTTTCTATTTTATTTCAATTGCAAAAATAATGAAATACAATCATTACAGTGATATTTGCTTTAATACATTCAACTTTATCAATTATTTGATTAATGAGCCACATGCTACATGTTTAACTGGGAACAATCTCAGAACTTATCCATAGATTTCCATATATATATTTTTTAGATTTAGTGTTAAGTAAATGTGAGCAGAACTGGCTCTTTTTTTTTTTTTTGAAAGGTATTGACTTCTTTTTTTTTTTTTTTTTTCAGAACTTCCT